>NC_042999.1:76891241-76938741 GCF_006345805.1 Octopus sinensis | reverse complement strand
TATATACAAATATATGTGTGTATGTGTATACATAAATGCAAATATATCAATACGCACACGCACATGCGCACATATATACACACACGCTTATATACATACACAGAAACATGCTCACGCACACACACACACACACAGACACACACAGACACACACACACACACACACCACACACACACACACAGAATCACTGAAATATGTATGTTGGCATGTTTGCATTTATTTTTCTTGGAACAATCACAATCAGTGTTGTCGACAATTTGATCAGCTGAAATCGAGGCGCCCCAAAGCACATTTCTAGTCATTGCATAACGACTCATTTCTTTCATCCATTATAAAACACCAGAAATGAATGTTTTGAGATAATTAGTATTTTTTTAGTCATTCCTCCGTTGTTTTTTCCCCTCTGTTTCAAAGAACTCTGTCACAAAATGGCTGTAGAAACAAGATCGTTGCGTTTCCATTATCTGTTTGGCTTTGTGTACTGTTTTCACCCTGTGTGTGAATGTGTGTGTGTGCGTGTGTGTGTGTGTGTGTGTGTGTGTGTGTGTGTAGTTGTTTTCAAACAGTATTGTTTTCGAATTTTTTTTTATATTCCGCAATCAATCATTTTATCTCACCAAGACTTTCTTCTATTTGTTAGTTACTGTAATGATGATGAAGGCTAGCGATAATGAAGAGTAAAACGACACCGTTAAAATAGCAACTACTACTACTACTACTACTACTACTACTACTACTAACAACAACAACAACAACAACAACAACAACAACAACAATTTTAATATACCACAATTTTAACAATTTCAACTAGCAATAACTATGCCTCGGATAACTTTCATTGGTTATGGTACCAATAATTATCTTTTCATTATCTGTCACAATTTACAAGACATTACTAATCAAGTATCTTGCGAACACAGAAATGGAGAGTTACACAAATGTATTTTATTTTATGAGTTCGTCTGTAACTCTTTCAGGTCATTATAGAAAGAGCAGTAGGAGGGATAGTTGCTAGGATCAATGCGATTGATGTTCAATTTAAACTTTTGAAGTTTTGTAAGTCAGTTGTTTGGTTGAAAATATAGACAGGAAAGGCGTGCCATAGAGGCAGTTATGGGAAGAAAGATTGTGAAAAGTGAAGTAACAGTGCCTGAGGTTAGATTCAATAAAGGTGACAAGTCATTGTAGGAGTGCCGAGGCGAGAAAAAGTGTTTGTAGCGAATGGGTTTTGGTGGCAGGTAGAGGACGAAGTAACAGGTCGAAGAGTAGTGGTGAGCGAAAAGAGATGAGTCTTGTATGACACACTCGGTCCTGAACGTGTGTGTGTGTGTGGTGTGTGTGTGTGTGTGTGTAGTTGTTTTCAAACAGTATTGTTTTCGAATTTTTTTTTATATTCCGCAATCAATCATTTTATCTCACCAAGACTTTCTTCTATTTGTTAGTTACTGTAATGATGATGAAGGCTAGCGATAATGAAGAGTAAAACGACACCGTTAAAATAGCAACTACTACTACTACTACTACTACTACTACTACTACTACTACTACTACTACTACTACTAACAACAACAACAACAACAACAACAACAATTTTAATATACCACAATTTTAACAATTTCAACTAGCAATAACTATGCCTCGGATAACTTTCATTGGTTATGGTACCAATAATTATCTTTTCATTATCTGTCACAATTTACAAGACATTACTAATCAAGTATCTTGCGAACACAGAAATGGAGAGTTACACAAATGTATTTTATTTTATGAGTTCGTCTGTAACTCTTTCAGGTCATTATAGAAAGAGCAGTAGGAGGGATAGTTTGCTAGGATCAATGCGATTGATGTTCAATTTAAACTTTTGAAGTTTTGTAAGTCAGTTGTTTGGTTGAAAATATAGACAGGAAAGGCGTGCCATAGAGGCAGTTATGGGAAGAAAGATTGTGAAAAGTGAAGTAACAGTGCCTGAGGTTAGATTCAATAAAGGTGACAAGTCATTGTAGGAGTGCCGAGGCGAGAAAAAGTGTTTGTAGCGAATGGGTTTTGGTGGCAGGTAGAGGACGAAGTAACAGGTCGAAGAGTAGTGGTGAGCGAAAAGAGATGAGTCTTGTATGACACACTCGGTCCTGAACGTGTGTGTGTGTGTGTGTGTGTGTGCGAGAGAGATATTATAAATGCACATGAAGCTATGTAGTACAGTGTTAGTTCATCAAAACGAAATATTTAAATTTTGTAAGTGCACAATAACTAAGCCGGTGGTCGGTCGTGCGAAATGCTTAGCGGTGTTTCGTCTGTCTTCGCGTTCTGAGTTCAAATGCCGCCGGGGTCGACTTTGCCTTTTATCTTTTCGGGGTCGATAAATTAAGTACCGGTGAAATAGTGGTGTCGATGTAATCGACTTACTCCCACCCACCAAAAAAAAAAAAAAAAATTCAGGCCTTGTACCTAAAGTAGAAAGGGATATGGCTTTATGTCTGTGTGAATTAAATACAATGAGAAGAATGGACCTCGAATATACCGCATGAAGAATATATGGAACATATACTGCATTTTGTTTACCTTGCAGGGAATCTACCTGCTTCGGTGACTGTTCATCTCTTTAGTGGCTGTGGGACTAAAAGTTTCATTTTCATATTATATAAAGCATTGTAAAAAAATATTTTCTCACCTTTCGAAGGCAGTTATTACTTTTGGTAGATATGAGGTGGTGAATTGGCGGAATCGTTAGAGCGTCGAAAATAATGCTTTGTAGTATTTCTTCCATCTCTTTACGCTCTGAGTTCAAATCCCACTGCGGTCCACTTTGTCTTTCTTCAATTCTGGGGTGATAAAAATAAAGTGTCAGTCATGAACTGGAGTCTATGATATCGATTAAACTATTCCCTCTAAATTATTGGAGTTATGTCCACATCGAACAATGTTATTATTTGTAGTAGTTGTATAAAGCCACTGGTTTGTTCCTTTACTCGTTCTTACTCGATTTATATACAAACTACTCGCAGATCCCAAATCCAACAGGTTTTGGGATCTGACGATACGCCATAAAGCTTAACCCTTTATGGACAGGAAACCTAAGGCAATCCCATAAACCGGCCTTCCCAATTATATATATATATATAATATATATATATATATATATATATACACACTTTTACTTGTGCTGGAGCACCACATTTAGTCGAGCAAATCGACCCCAGGACTTATTCTTTTGTAAGCCTAGTATTTATTCTATCGGTCTCTTTTGCCGAACCGCTAAGTTACAGGGGCATAAACACACTAGCATCGGTTGTCAAGCGATGTTGTCAAGCGGGGCGGGGGACAAATACAGACACACAAACATATACACACACATACATATATATATATACATATATACGACGGGCTTCTTTCAGTTTCCGTCTACCAACTCCACTCACAAGGCTTTGGTCGGCCCGAGGCTATAGTTGAAGACACTTGCCAAAGGTGCCACGCAGTGGGACTGAACCCGGAACCATGTGGTTCGTAAGCAAGCTACTTACCACACAGCCACTCCTACGCCTATTTACCCACACAGCCACTCCTACGCTTACTTACCACACACACACACACACACACACACACACACACATATATATATATATATGTTGTGTAGCTAAACAAGTATCTTTATTCAACACCAGCTGAAGAGATGACTTGTCAATAGATTGACACCTGGTATTACTGTAGTTGTTGTTGTTTAGTTCTAGATCAACAACTGAGCAAATAGACCTATGATGGAATCTGTAAGCAATGTCCCTTATTTTCTGACAATATATTTTGGACTAGATTATCCTAAATGTCTTTCGTTTTTGAAGAAAATAAACTGGAGCTGAGGAGAATTTAGCAGGCAGAGCGACGACGTAAAAATCCCTTTTTGGCGTGTCTATATAATGCACTTGTTTAGCCCTAGGCCGGCCACAACTGAGAGACCTATGACAAACCGACAGCACCCCGTCTTTATAAGGGTATTAAAGACCTCGTTATCTAATGTGTCCTTTCTGTTTGAGACAGTAGGGCGTGATTGCTATTTTTAGCAAGTCAATCAGGATCTAGTATATGTGATTGATATGGAATAGATCCGTCAATTAACCATATAATGACTTCTTCATCCGTTCAGTTGTACTCCTTTTATTGCTTTGCACCAGATCAACTTGATTGAGTAGGCCAATGACCAAATGCATTCCAGCCGTGACTACTTCGTCTTCTGTTAAAAAATAATATACATAGGACCATATTCCCCACTACATATTCCTCTATTCTGTATCGTCTATATGTGTGTAAATTATAACGATGGCGCACACAACTGAGCGATAGTACACGGCCAAAATAGATCTGGTAAGATCACAAGTTACGATTCCTTTTGCACTGGTTCCCCCTAAAAATAGATGAATACACTGCATTATAACGGAGTTATGGATAAAAATCTAATCGTGTACTTTACAACCGCGTCGTCTTATTTTTATCGCTGGAACTGAAATCTCATCTTATTTTCGAATATTCTGTTGCAGTTCCGTTGTATATTTCATTGATGTTCTTGTGACAAATTTGTAACTGACTGCTTCTTATCCTCCGACACCACCACCACCACCACCACCACCACCACTACCATCACTATCAAAATCATGATCCTTCTCCTCCTCTTCGCCGTCGTCGTAGTCGGGGTCGGTGGCGGTGTCGGCGGTGTCTTCGTCCTCGTCTTGGCAGCTGTGCGTCGTCGTCGCCTTAGTAGTCGTCGTTTTGGTATTCATAGCTGTTGCTATAGTCATTTTTGTCGTGGTCGTAGTCCTCATCGTGGTCATTGTGGTGGTGGTGGTGGTGGTGATGATGGTTGTCGTCGTCGTCTTCGTGGTCGCCGTCGTCGTCACCTGGTTGTTGCATTCGTGTTCGTCGTTATTCTTACTTTCATCTTTTGTTTGTTGTAGTTGCCACATTTACATAATGGTTTCTCATAGAAAAACACAACCAAGATACAGTTCCAATTACCACATCTGACTTATGCCGCGCGAGTGCTTTTGAGAATGGAATAGTTCCTAACCCCACGAGTAAGAATATTTACAATGCTAAACCAGAAAGAATTTCATTTAAATATCATGTGTTTATATCTCAATAAGTAGGACGATGGAAGGCAGAATTGGGAGACTGTCAGACGTGACGTGTTGCAGTATTTTTTTTTTGCACCTCCTTATGTTCTGGAATCCAGAATCGACTACGTCTTTCATTTTGGTGGTGGTGGTGGTGGTGGTGGTGGGGGTAGTGGAAGGAGGATAATATAAGTACCACTGAAATATTGGGGTCATCATGATTGACTTTACTCCACCTTCAGATGTCTGGTTTTGTGCTGAAATTAGAAATAATTATATTTATATACACAAGGGCGTGGAGTACGGAAAAAAAAATCTCAGGAAGTTATACTTTCCAAAATGACATTGACATTTTCATGCATGGCAGATTCTTTTTCGTAGTGTTGATATTTGTTTTTACATGTAATTGTGAAAGAGAAAAGGAAAACATTTCTTCAGCATAAATTATCCTAATGCTAGGATAATTACTGGTATCACGCTTATTTCCTTTCACATTCTTGTAAAAGTCTAATTTGATTTCAGGAATTCGGAATTGTTTGTGGCACTCGTTATGAGACATAGCGTGGTCCCTTGATATAACAGCGTTAATTATAAAATGTTCATACGTGCCTTTGTCAGCAACTTCAATATCGAATGTTCTGTGTTCTAAAACTCGAATCTTTTCTCTGTTAAATTTCCAAAATATTTCCGTTTTCTCGTATTCCAGAAATATTTCAACTATGTTTCGGTACCACTTTTCATTCTCTTGAAATATATACTTTCGTCATAAATCAAAATGGAAATTATAATCCATTTGAGCTAGAATTTTACAGTCAATGACTGGCTGTATCATATTTCATATCCTCTACTCACAGAGTAGAACTGTGCAACAATCTATATTAAGACGGCAGATCTATCTTCTAACAGTGGTTGCATTGAGAATTTTATTTTATTTTACCTCTGAAACTTTTCGCATAATTCAACGGGCTGATTACGCAAGGAAATCACATATAAACATACATGCTATCTGTCATATTTTCTTCTAATTCTCAGAGGCTGTTTGTATTATCGTAGTCTGTAGTCTGATGTATGCCATATGTATTTCCCAACCAATCTAAATTGTCTGTAGTTGTTACATAACCGGTTAACAATGCTGCCTTCTTTATAAAATAGAGACCTAACTTCCTTTTATTCACTACAAATTTCAAGACACACATTAATAATGTCTCCTAGATTTTCTGGCAATAAAAGCCTATATCCTTCGTGATGGCATGACATTTACACACACATATTCTTTGTATGAGTGTATGTATTATGGAGGTGTGTGTGTACGTATGAACAGACACACATTTATATGCACATACACACACATACATGCACACTCACACACAGGAATTTGTTTTCTTCTTTGCGGTAATTCTATTTCATGATTATCTGTGTGTTTTCTTTTGAGACCACATTTGGTATTAACACAGAGGAGAGCGAGCGAGCGAGCGACAGAGAGAGAGAGAGAGAGAGAGAGAGAGAGAGAGAGAGAGAGAGAGAGAGAAGAGAGAGAGAGAGAAAGAGAGAGAGAAAGAAAGAGAGAGAGATATTTAACTATACAGTTATACGTTCTAAGTTTAAATCTCGCAGTAATCAACTTTACCTTTTATCAATCAGTCGATAAAATAACCTTTTCTACTCTAGGCACAAGGCCCGAAATTTTAGAGGAGGATTCTAGTCGATTAGATCGACCCCAGTACGCAACTGGTACTTAATTTATCGACCCAGTAAGGATGAAAGGCAAAGTCGACCTCGGCGGAATTTGAACTCAGAACATAAAGCCAGACGAAATACTGCTAAGCATTTCGCCCAGCGTGCTAACGTTTCTGCCAGCTTGCCGCCTTCTAGTCGATAAAATAACTGTCAGTCAAGTAATGGGGTCTATCAAATAATGGGACTGTTCCGATTTCAACGAAAAAGTCATGACCTTGTTTATATGGCAGAAATCTTAATTTTAATGGGTGACAGTCTTAACATCACCTTGAAGCAATTACGTATCTTTATTATTTTAAATGTATTTCGTTATGTTCTTCAACGTTCTGTATTAAAATCCCGCGTGGACCGACTTTGTCTTTCTTCCCTTTGGGTTTGATAACGCAAATACATGAAAAGCATGGACTACCAGTCTCAATTCATCAAACTATACTTATCCTAAAAATGTTTCTGGATGTTTACATCAGTAATCACTTAAAAATCACTAGTAGACTGTGCCAATGAAAACTGCGACTGTGCCAATGATAATGGAAGCATTATTATCAGGGTGCTTCGCCGGGCAAAATGCTTATTGGCATTTCATCTGATTTTACGTTCTGAGTTTAGATTTTGCTGAGATCAAGTTTACCGTTCATCCTTTCGGTATCCATAAAATAAGTACCAGCTGCGCACTGTACGCAATATAATCGACTTGCCCCATCGCCCCCAAATTCCAGGCTTTTTGCCTATATAATAGACAGAATTATTAGTCTGAACAGCGGCGGACCAGCAGAGTCAGTAGAGCAGCGGTAAAACTGCTTTCCTGCATTTCATCCGGCTCTTTATGTTCCTTGCAGTAATCCTGCCGTAGTCAATTTCATTTTTCATCCTTCTACATTTTGTAAAATAAAGTGTCTGTCAAGTACTTGGAGTCAATTAACTGAATTACCCTTCTCAGAAAATCTGAGGCATTGCGCTTAAGTTTGAAACAATTATTAGAATACGGATTTGTTAGAAACAGTAGAGTGTCAGACAAGTATATTTTCTATCCTCAAATCCCGATTTTTATTTGGTTTTCATCTTTTCCGGGTCGATCAAAAATATACATCAGATTTGAGCTCGATTCATCCAACTACAAACAAAAACTTTCGGTTGTGTTTCTGTATTAGAAATAGCGTTCGGTTTCTTCGTACGACTGCAAATATTCAGCTATGTTTCTATAGATATTGCCGTTTGTGTACATGAGTTAGAAATATTTTATTACGCATCAGTTTGTATGTACTGTGCTTATGTTGTCTTTCCTCGCTACACATTCCCCCACCATATCACATTTTTTCTCAGGCAAACATTTATAAAGGATAGTTACATATGTACACCGGCAGCGTTTTCCTTTCCGCTTAATCCATTACATATTTTCCGAACCTGTTCCCGGAATTCTTCAGAGACAACGAAAGAACTAACAGGTATCGATTTGAGCGTTCTGTTTTGTTTTTATATTCTTATTAATAAATTGTCTTTTTAATCTTTCTGACAATATTGGAAACGTAGAGTCAATATTGCCTGTAGTTTTCAGTTTCTCATATTTTATCATTTTGCTTCACATCCAAAGCATTCTCTTTTCTTTTTACCCTTTTTGTTGAATTAATCATCCTTCCAAACAAGATAACTTCATATTTTCTTTTAGTCTTACTAACCAACAAATATCGATTTCCTCGTTAGACATTAGGCCAATTGTGTTTGAGGAAGAGCTAAAGTCGAGTGAATCGATTCTTATATATTACTGGTAGTTATTTTATCGAACTCCGAGTAATAAACGGAAATTCAATATACAAAGCAAAGTTATTCCATCCGATAGTACATAATTTTGATCCGGTGTACTGAGTGGGCCGACACAATTTAATTCCTTTTTTATATAAAGACAGTCGTATTGTCTTGACGAAAGGCACAGCGGAAAAGATAGAGTAATAACTACCGTTGTTATGACTGCTAAGGCTACACTTTATCTAGACGGCGATCACCAGACACGTAACCATTTATATACTTTGCAAATTTTCTGTAAATCCTGAATATGGTTTTGTAAACGATATGATAAATTATAAGACTTCTTATTAACTATTGTAAAACAATCTGAAGGAAGACGTATTAGTTAATGTCAGAGTTTTATTTCAATATCGGTTATATTTGGTAGGTAATATGTGCCATATATTTTGTACACTAATTTAGTGCAACTATAGTAGGTTACGATGATTTACAACTTCTGTTTACAATGGCTTTTCAATTTCTGAAAGAAAAAGAAAAAGAAACCTAAAAAATTATCAGAGAATTTAAAGAAAATTATAAAAGGCCCCGGAGGAAATAACAAGATTAATGCAAATTTAAAACATTGCCTATTTGCGTACGTACATACGTACGTATGTATATATGCATGTATGTATGTTGTGTTTGAGTGCATATGCTTGACATGATGATAGCTGGAATATGTGAAAATTTGTTCTATTGGGGAGAAAATATACAGCGAAGCGTGAAAGAATAAGTTGTTAAAGCAGGAAATATAAAGGAATGTAGATTTCCGTTGGCTTTGAAATGTTTGATTGCCAGATATTTTGAAGCTTGTTACAAGGACTTCAGGTTTGTGTGTGTGTAAGGAGATATTTCTTATTATAAGTACCATGGGGTTTATATCGGAGCGAGTTTAATTCAACCTGGAAAGCTTTCCGCAACATCAGTGGATTTATTATTCCTGGCTTCAAAAATATATCGAAGGGACGAATTTTGCTGAGGCGTGTGGTAAGTGTGTACATGTCATTGTCAAGACCCAAAAGGGCCGAAACATCTGACTTTCTCGTGGATGATGTTCTCGCTCCGATGTATATTGTGTCTCTCACACAACATGCCTATGAAGAGATTTTCTCTCAGACAAAAAAAACGCAGCATCATGTCTTTCAATGGTGTATATACGTTAAGTTTGGCACACAGCTAAAGTATCCAGATAGGTAAAATAAATCCCCCTATAGCAAAACAGAAGCATTATCTTGTCTTCTGTGCTATCTAATTAATAGTCACACATTCATATTTAAAATCCATTTATATTTTAATACTTTGGCTGTGTCGTAAATACACTTTCATTCTTCCATCTACGGTAATACTACTAAAATTTACACGTAATTTAAATCTCTTAACAAATTATCTACGGAATTATTTACAAATCTATCTGTCTATCTATCTATCTATCTATCTATCTATCTATCTATCTATCTATCTATCTATCTATCTATCTATCTATCTATCTATCTATCTATCTATCTATCTATCTATCTGTCTGTCTGTCTGTCTGTCTGTCTGTCTGTCTGTCTGTCTGTCTGTCTGTCCATGTATTCGTCTGTCCATTTGTCTGTCTGTCTCTATAGAAAGCGTTATGTATATACATCGAGAACAACAGATGGTACCATCACGTTTCCAACAAGAACTGCGTGCGCGCACGCATCAGTCCGCAGCCTCTCACCTCACATCTATCCGTCGCATGCGCTGGTATGGACATGTCCTCCGTTTCCCACTGGATCATCCTACCAGAGCTTTACTCTTATTCGATGCAGTAGCTGCGGGGTGGAAGGGGCCTCATGACGTCCAAATGGCTGGACGTGATTGGGGAAGACCTCCAGAGCTCAACGTCACCTTGGAAGATGCAGAGGGGCCAGCATGGAACTGCCAGCGATGGAGGACACTAGTGGACCTGGTCGGCTCTACGCATGATTCCTCTCAGACGCGTATCAACATATCACAATCCACTGAGTACTTTGGCTGTCTGGTTGAATGCTTTATCGAAGTTTTTCCATTTCCCTTCTATGTCAATATCTTCTGGAATCGCCTCAAGCAAAGCAAATTTATTCTTTAGTTCCATAATGAGCTTGCTTTTGATATGCTGATACGCGTCTAGGAGGAATACTCTTATCGCATTCATGTTGTCCGTGCTGCAGGTGGTGGCCACAGGGAACAATTGTAAGACAGAAAATAAAAGTTGCTTGTGAGTAAATACTTGTGGCTTGTTTTTCCTTAATAAAATATTGCGTAATGAAATCGGTTCATTCGTTTTGGATAACCCTGTACATATTTATCGATATCGTTGAACAGGATGCCTTGGAATTTGTATTTGTCATACTAGAATTTTTGTTGCCTAACATTTTTCTTTTTCTTTAAGTCTGTTAGAGAATTTGTTTCGTACATTTGAAACCAAGCATTTGAAATATATATATACATGTATGTATATATATATGTATGTATGTATGTATCAAAAAAAAATTATTTTTTAAATAATTATGAGTATAATTATAATTAGGGTTCAGCAAAAATTTGCATTACCAGGTACCGAAATTTAGAAATAGTAGTTAAAACTATCTAGTTCTCTACCATAAAAAAATCACCCAGACAACAATACTCAACAACCCACGCAGGCAAAGAGAAAAATATAATGAATCCACCCGGCTTTGATTAACTGTAGACGCGTTTCGGAGTTAGAGAGATGTGAAAAATGTAAAATCACATTTCCACTGTATCATTCTCACTCTTCAGTACAGTAATTCAAGATTTTAAATTTGAGAGCACTGTAAAAATTAAACATTAATTATCTGACCGAGCAACATCAGACAACATAGTCCCAAAACCAGTACTTCCAAATTCAAAACAGACGAATGAGATCTCGTATTCCTTCTCACTTACCCACGTGTGCTAATGAATAAAAATTCTACAGAAAAAAACTGTAGTTTACTGTCAAGGAGAGAATTATATTGTCAATTAATAATAAAGGGTAAAATTAAGCTGAAGTGAAGACAGCATGTTCTTTGTCTATCTTCTTACCTTTTTGGAGGTTTTAAGTAAAATTATACTAATGTGTCCATCTGTTTTAATTTAATTAAAATTCTATGTATTTATGCAGCTGTGGATTGCTCTGCATTTAAATTGATGTAATGGCTGCACTGTTCAATTAAATGGAGTCGCTTGAAACGATCGTACTGCATTACTTCTAGATATCCTTGTTGCTTATTTTGATTTTAATCACCTTATTTTGAAACTGCATGGATAATACCGTACAAAATTCTGGTGCCTCAACTTAAGTACCTAATTCATCTGAATCTAAATTTTTGCTTAACTCTTCAACCATATATATATATATATATATAAAGATGAAATAATTGTTATAAAATAATAACAATAATATCAGTGAGTGATAGGTGGTTTAGAGTCTTTTTGATTTCTATTTCTAGCATGTTGGTATTTTTTCCAAGTACTTTTCACTATGATTATATATTTTTACATATAATTATAAAGCTTTCTCTCTCTCCCTGTCTCTCTCTTTCTCCACCCTCTCTCTGTATATATATATCCATACACACACACACACACACACACACACACACATATATATATATATATATATATATACTTATTTACAAGGTTACACGACAGTGTAACAAACCATCAACTAATTAGGAAAAAGAAAGTGAAATATAGACAAACAACATTAGTTCAGTATGTTTATAGGCTTTATCAATTATTTCTCTTACCAAATATAACAATATTGTCTTAACACTCGGTTTCATATTAAAATTCTTGTAAAGTAAATTTATATGTATTAACTATATCAGAACCATTTGTATCCGTAAGGCGGCGAGCTGGCAGAAACGTTAGCACGCTGGACGAAATGCGTAGCCGTATTTCGTCTGCCGCTACGTTCTGAATTCAAATTCTGCCGAGGTCGACTTTGCCTTTCATCCTTTCCTGGTCGATTAAATAAGTACCAGTTACGCACTGGGGTCGATATAATCGACTTAATCCGTTTTCTGTCCTTGTTTGTCCTCTCTGTGTTTAGCCCCTTGTAGGTAGTAAAGAAATAGGTATTTTGTCTGCCGCTACGTTCTGAGATCAAATTCCGCCGAGGAGCCTTTCGGCGTCGATAAATTAAGTACCAGCTGCGTACTGGGGTCGATCTAATCCCCAAATTTCGGGATTTGTATCTAGAGTAGAAAAGAAAAGACTATATGTCAGCCTAAAGAACAACTACTCGATTACTCGCTTTTAATTAAATGCTTATATAAATTATTAGCTAATCAAGTTCTATTGTAATAGTAATCGTAACTCTTGCATGATGACGATGATGATGATTATGTTGGCTGCCTACTCGTGACCGAAGACCATTACTGACTAAGAAAACTGTGCGCTCAGACAAAACTAAACTTTGTACTTGGTGCTCCGCTTGTGACTAATGAGCTCGGCTCTAGCTAGAAATACACGTTCGCACATACTGCAGACGGAACTTTCCCTATTCATTACACTAGCAGTGGGTTTTCATTTAAGTTCGACACGCAAAAAGTGTGTTTCTTCAAAAATTCCCACTCCTCCCTTTACTAGTTTTCTCCATTGATGGCGATGATAAGTATTGCTTTCCCAGTTGGCCTTCAATTATATCACATGCCTTCAGCGAGGACTTTATACAATCTTAGAACTGCAGCTTTTCACAAACAAGTTCACCATATAACATCTGTTTATGGATCCTCTGATCATTTGTCTGAACAAAATGTCCAACTCAGCGTAATCGGTACTGAGCCTTAATGCGTCAGTCAACATTCTGAATACAACTCAAACATCTCTGCTGGGAGCGTTCAAGGACTCTTACATTCTTCTGCTCTCAAATTTATTGCATACATTCATATATTCAACCATTTTATTTCAAACAAACCCTACCTTAATAACTCTAAAGACAATAATTCTAATATACAACATTATTGGTAATATTCATAATAAAATATTCGTATTGATATCCTTACTATCATATATCTTACATCTAAATTATAAGTCATTTACCGACTTTTCTCTGTATAAAATAAATTGACTGAATAGCACCCATTTGTTTAAGTGATATATGTTATAAAATTTAGTAATTTGTTAATTTCTTTTGTGTGCTTGGTTCTGCTAAATGGATTATTAAACAAACTATTTTTGCTAAACGTTTTCTTAATTACTTACAAATCCTGAATCATTCAAATGTTATACCTACGATCTCAGCGAGTTCACTAATCTGATCTAATCATATTATACTACAAAATAGCCTAACATCTATTAATTTATTTGACTCCGTCACAGAATCATATATTATTCCTATCAATTTGAGTGAAAATTTTTTTCTCTACAATAATTTCATATTTTTTGTATCCAAAAGGTTTCTAAATATTAAAAAAAACATGAATTTTAAACCTGTAACATACTTTACCATAAGACAGTCATTGAGAAATATTTACTATCCATCACATGCACATACACACACACACACACACACACCACACACACACACACACACCACACACACACACACACCACACACACCACACACACCACACACACACACACACACACACACACACACACACACATTACTTCAATCCACGGAATTCATCCCCTCCCGTGTATGAAGTAAAATGATAAAAGGTGTTGACAATTACTATCATACGCATAACAAATAATGTGTAAGTTAGAAGTAATATTTTCAGAATTATTATGATGGAATTTTTAATTAAAATTTATGGAAATAATCAATAATTTTATAGCGAAGTAAAATAATGTTATAAATATAAAAATATTATGTAGGTTATCTAATATGGTGAGATCTGTTGGAAGGAATTATGGAATCGAAATGTGGAACAGTTGAATATATGAATGTAATAAATAGAAGCAGTTTTAATTCCAGCAGCATCTAATTTATTGTGTCTCTGTTACGCTTTCACTTCTAGCTCATTATTTCTCTAAACGTATACCTAACACAACATTTCTGTCTTTACATATCATTGATTTGGCTTTAGCCTCAAGTTTTCTAACTTCATACATCAATAAATTAGACACTATTCCACTATTTTTCTTAAAATCTTACTTTCCGCCGATTTAAAGGCAGTAAGTATAAATCATATTATGCATACGGGGTTTGGACACACAAATGGAACCACTTTGTTAAATAGAAGTTTTGTAATTTAATACGAAGTTGGTCCCCCTTCGGCATCAAACACAGCTTTAATAAGTCGTGGAATTGACTCGTAAAGTTCTGAATGGTTGTTAGGGAAATTTAAACCATTCTTCAAGTAAATCTGTTTAGTTGTTTTAGCCACGATGATGGAGGAAAGCGGCTCCTTACCTGCTGTTCCAAAATGTATCATGGATGTTCAGTTATATAGGAGACCCGGGGGTTGTGGGTGCCAAGCCAAGTAGTCCATTTCGCTTTTATGGTTTTCGTACCAATTTAGAATAACACTAGCCGTATCAATCGGCACATTATCGTCAAGGAAATTGCGTTACCATCATGGAACAATGTTGATACCATAGGATGGATATGACCAGCCGAAACACTCAGATAATGTTCAGCGTTAAATCTGCTTTGTAGAAGAACTAAAGGGCTGACAAATTACCTGATTTGCCGCCCAAATAATCACAGAGCCGCCTCTATGCTTTCCTGTAGGAATCAAACAGTCAGAGTTGAAGGCTTTTCTTCATCAGAATCATTGACATTGTTCCATTGAGCGATTAACCACTTCTTATAGTTTTGACACCGATTTTCCCCGCTTATCAATATAATTGGAGACAAGAATGGTTTAGTAATTGTAGCTGTCCTCTAGTGTTCAATTTTGTGAAGCTTATGGCGAGCAATTTTGGTTGACACACAAGGTCGGTAAGGTGACGGTTTAGCTCTGAACTATTTTAGTTGACACAGAGTTGGCATGCTGGTGGTTTGGCTCTGCTATTACTTTTGATACTATGGATCTTTTTTTTAATACGTTTTACTTTTCTGCGGTCTCTTTCTGTGAGTTTTGTCTTCCGTTCAGAATTATACTTGCAGGCTTGAACTCGATTTTGGAATGCTAACATAACTTTTATAGACTTACCTCTCGAAACATTAGCCGATACCACAATTTTAGTAACCGAAGCTCCATGAATCCTGCTCCAACAATTTCTTCTCTTTGGAAATCAGATCAACTTATTTAAATAACGTGATCATGTTACCTACCAGGCTATCAGATGTTGCTACACATCGCTGGTCACAATGCGTTTCGCATTGTTTTAGCCATCAAGTGACGCCACCCTGCTGGCTAAGCGAGCAGGCCAACAGAAGAAAGAGTGAGAAAAAGAGTACAGCAGGGTTCGTCACCACCCCCTGCCGGAGCCTCGTGGAGCTTTAGGTGTTTTCGCTCAATAAACACTCACAACGCCCGGTTTGGAAATCGAAACCGCGATCCTACGACCGCAAGTCCGCTGCCCTAACCACTGGGTCATTGTGCCTCCACAACTTATTTAAATATTGGTTTCAAGTTTTGGCACCAGGTCAGCAATTTCGAGAGAGGGGTAAATCGATTACATCGACCCCTATGACACTTCCTTTATCGACCCCAAAAGGATGAAAGGCAGTCGACCCCGACGAAACTTGAACTGACAAAGTAAAGACGGGTGAAATGCCGCTAAGCGTGCTAACGATTCTGCCAGTTTGCCGCCTTAACTTATTTAATATCAATATCTGCAAGAAGTAAAAAAAAGTAAACCCCCCTCCCCCAAACAGAGGGCTATTTCACGAAGTACAAGTCATACATAATCCATACAAACACATATATACAAATTAGAACAGTTCTGAATTTGTCATATTGATAATAGAAGAAATAATTGAATAAAAAGTGGTGTTTCTATTATTTTGTCCAACACCTGTATTTGCATGGTTGTGTGGTTAAATGGCGATAGGCACAGGCATAGTTGCCTGGTTAAAAATCTCGCTTTGCAACTGCGTAGTTTTAGGTTCAGTCCCGCTGTGCCAATGCCTTGTGAGTAAATTCTCTAGACAGAGGCTATGAGTGGTAAAGCTGATCACGACAGAATTTAAATTCAGCGTGCAGAGAACTGGGATGAATAATGCAAGGCATTCTGTTCGATGCTCTAACGACGCTACCAACTTATGCACGTGTGTGTGTGTGTATGTGTGTCTGTGTGTGTCTGTGTGTGTATGTGTGTGTGTGTGTGTGTGTGTGCGTGCGTGCGTACGTGTTTGTGAATATAAATGATAGAAATCAGCGTAGTAATGCATATTCGTTTCTCGTTAATGAGCTGCAAAGATGACTTTTTAAATTAGATAATAATTTGCAGTTTTTACCACAACAAATTAATAAATGTCTCCTCTCGGTTAAAGGTAGTGCAGGATCATGATTATGGGGATTGTGTACTGACATGTGTTTATACAACCAAAAGATGAAGACATTTGTTATATGATTGTCGACATTGACAGTTCAAACAACACACTAACTCAACTACATATTTACAAATACCGGGAACTTTCTTAACTCAAAAAATCTTGTCACTTTGTTAGCGACCGGCTTGAACTCTCTCAAGAACTTAAATAAAACTCAAAGAAAAAGTTCCTGGCTTTTGGTAAAAGAAAGAACAGTGGGATCAGTTAATTATTATTTTATTCAACATATTCTCCTTTTGAGATTCACACACTTATTGCAACGGTCCTTTAGTTTTTCTAAGCCCTGTAAAAGAACTCGGGAGGTTGGGCCTCCAACCAAGCCTTTCGCGATACCTTAAAGCCAGGAACTTTACAACATCCCTTGTACATGTATGCATACATACATACATGCATACATGCATACATCCATACATGCATACATACATACATACATTCATATATACATACATACATACTTTATATATACAATGATTCAAATAAACAGATAAAATCTTGGTTTTAATTTACAAAATGTATACATACTGCAAATCCTCTAGTATAATCTGCATTTTTTTCCCAAAATTTAAAGGTCAAAATCCCTAGTGCGTACTATATACGAGGTTGAAAATGGAAAATATTTTCTAAGAAATGTCCGAGTCTTTATTTGCTGTCCGGCAATGTTTATTCAGACGCATTTTGTGATGTCGGGTGCGAAAATAAATACAATGAAGTCATAAAAGAATCATCCATAACTTGCATTAAGCAACATTTATTAAAATAAAAGTATTCAGAACACAGAATAATATGTAACAAAAACAATTTGAAAACATATTTATATTCCCATATAACAATTAAGAACATCACCGTTATTGTATTACGCATGCGCTGAAGTGCTTGTTCGACTAGGTGCTGCTGGCTTAATTACGCGCGACTCAAGGTGGAGAATGGGTACGTATTATACACAAGGTTAAGGTCTTTCAGAAGTACAGCCCCCTAAAAATCCCCTGCGTATTATACTCAAGAGCGGTCTATACTCGAGGATTTACGGTATATACGTGCAAAAAGAGAAAGCAGACTCAAAATTTTCGGGTGATAAACAATCAAGTATATATATATATATATATATATATATATATATATATATATATATTTTAAAGAGCAAACTTACTCAAATTACCTTGACTCAAAGAATTAGAGGGAAGAAGGGCCTTACAATTCCGACAGCTGTTTCTGAGGGCTCATTGTTACTTCATAATGTTGGCAGATGTAGCTGTCCCAAAATTTACATCCAGTAAAAGAAGCAAACGAACATTGGTAAACTCCACAGCCTCCTTCATCAGAGTGGATAGATAAGTGTCTAAGTAAGTTTGCTCTATAATATATATATATATGTGTGTGTGTGTGTGTGTGTGTGTGTGTGTGTGTGTGAGTGTGTGTGTGTATGTATGTGTATATGTATATGTATATATATATATATGTATATGTATATGTATATATATGTATATGTATATATATGTATATGTATATATGTATATGTATATATATCCCATTCATCGAGTTGTTACCAACCTTCCTTTTTTCCGCTCTTTTGTCTTTAAAAACCAGCCCCTGTTATCCAAAACTTCCGGCTTTTCAGCATGTTTACTTCGTAAAAACCAGTCGCGTTTTTTTCCCTCCGTTCGCCCACCTCGGGATCTTTCTTTCTTCTTTCTCTTATGTTTCCGACGAAGAGCTCCGCTCGAAACGTCATACCCTCCTTCTTCCCATTTTCCTGAGCGCCTAATAATAATACTTTAATTGTTCCACGTGTTGTTGTTTTTTCTGTTTTCCCGTTTGGATTAACCTTATATATATATATATATATTCTTATATTTGTTTTAGTCGTTTGACTGCGGCCATGCTGGAGCAACACTTTTAGTCGAACAAATCGACCCCAGGACTTATTCTTTGTAAGCCTACTACTTATTCTATCGGTCTCTTTTGCCGAACCACTAGGTTACGGGGACATAAACACACCAACATTGGTTGTCAGGCGATATTCGAGGGACAAACAGACACACACAACATATACATACATACACACATACATACATACATACAACATACATACATACATACATACATACATACATACATACATACATACGTACATACACACACATATATATATATATATATATATATATATATATATATGGCGAATGCCGGACAGAGGTGGTCAGACAGGAGAGCTAGGAAGAAGGGGAGATAAAAAGGTAGTGGTGATCCCATCCACATACCTCCATATGCACACACGCACACGTCAAGGTCGCCAGCCCCTTTCCACACGCACATACACGCTCTCACATACACACGCACGCGCACTTTCGCTTTGGGATCACCACTACGTTTTTATCTCCTCTTCTTCCTAGCTTCTCCTGTCTGACTACCTCTGTCCAGCATTCGCCATGATTGATCGCTGGCCACTAAACCTTGTTTATTTTCTCTCTCTGCTTATTTATGTGTTCCTTGTTTGTTGTTTACACACCTGTCTTCGTCTTTTGTTTTTTTTTGTAAATTCCGACTATATATATATATATATATATATATATATATGTATGACGGTCTTCTTTCTGCTTCTGTCCACCAGATCCACTCACAAGACTATGATCGGCCTGAAGCATTTGCCAAGGTGCCACGCAGTTGAACTGAACCTGGAACCGTGTGGCTGGGAAGCAAGTTTCTTACCACACAGCCACAGCTGCACCTATATATATATATATATATATATATATATATATATATATATATATATATATATATATATATATATATATATATATAATATATATATATATATATATATATATATAATGTGACCGCGTGTGTACCGTTGGCGATCTTTTTCCTCCGTCTTTCCTTCTCTGGATCTTTCCTTTTCCTATGTTTCTGACGAAGAGCTCCGCTCGAAACGTAAAACCCTCCTTCTTCCCTTACTTCCTGAGCGTCCAATAATACTATATTTGTTCCACGTCCTCGCGTTGTTGTGTTTTCATGTTTGGATTAACTTTATACACACACACACACACACACACACACACACACACACCACACATATATATATATATGAATAAATAAATAGAGTTTAACGCAGGTGTAATCAAATATTTTTACTTTCGAAACATGTTTCGAAAATTCCACTGATACTATTCGAAAGAATAAATTAATTAAACTGCTGCCCTGGTAACTATTTTTTTTTCCAGTGGCTGTGTGGTAAGTAGCTTGCTAACCAGCCACATGGTTCCGGGTTCAGTCCCACTGCGTGGCATCTTGGGCAAGTGTCTTCTGCTATAGCCCCGGGCCGACCAATGCCTTGTGAGTGGATTTGGTAGACGGAAACTGAAAGAAGCCTGTCGTATATATGTATATATATATAAGTGTGTGTATATATGTTTGTGTGTCTGTGTTTGTCCCCCTAGCATTGCTTGACAACCGATGCTGGTGTGTTTACGTCCCCGTCACTTAGCGGTTCGGCAAAAGAGACCGATAGAATAAGTACTGGGCTTACAAAGAATAAGTCCCGGGGTCGATTTGCTCGACTAAAGGTGGTACTCCAGCATAGCCGCAGTCAAATGACTGAAACTAGTAAAAGAGTAAAAGAGTAAGGTAAAAATACACTCATCTCTCTCTCTTCTCTCTCTCTCTCTCTCTCTATATATATATATATTATATATATATATATATATATATATATATTTACTTAAAATATTGTAGCTAAAATTAAAATTTCAATATTAAAACTTATTTTATTATAGTTTACAAATAACACTATACTTATTTAAGTAGAATTTGGCTAATTTACTACCTTAAATACAGAAAAAAGTGACTAATTAGACAAGCTTCCAAATTAGCTGAACAGTTTTGTACAATAAATTTAAAAGATGAGAACTGTAAAGTGTGATAAATAAGAACTGGCATTCTTTATTGCAATATTTTAAGTAAAAACTTTCTTATTCTTTCCTTTACTAGAAGTAATAACTTGTCCTGTACTTTTCCAGGTTTATAATCTTAAGAATATCACTTTTCATGCTCGCATTTTTCCATGCAATATATATATATATATATATATATATATATACTTGATTGCTTACCATAAAAAATTTTGAGTCTACCTTCTCTTTTTTGCACGTATACATGTATATATATTTTGTACATTAAAACCATGATTTAATCTGTTTACTTGAATTGTCTCCATATCTGCTAACTTGGATTCCCTTTATAGCTACTCTTTATCCTGCTCACTTGGTCCCCAGTGAAAATTTTGGAGTGTAAGTTCGAAATCATTTGAGCGCTGCAGATGTTCTCTGTATTGAGATTTTCTCGATCTCATATGTTGTCTCTGATATATACGCACATATACATACATACCTATAACACACATATACAAACGTTTATATTTGTGCACATTGTAAAGTTCAAGTTGACTAGGAATTTAAGTTTATTAACCTATTGGCTTCTTGAACCATATTTATGCATGCGTAGCTTATATTCCGTAATTATTTCGTGTGTGTAACACTTATTGGTTTCTATACAAAAAGACGCCCCACCCCCAAAAAAACAACAACAACATTAAAAAAAAACATCGCATTTTGTATTTAACAACATCTCCGTTTATCGTTCTGAATTTGTCATTGTGAGATAGTAATAATAACTTCTCCATATCACAACTTATGTAACCTTCATTACACTACTACTGAAAATCTTACATGATTTCTAACCTCACCGATTTACCTACTTACAATGATTTTAATTTTCCTAACCCTTCCATAGCTTAAATGTTAATGGACACTAGTAAATATGTATACTTCCATTAACCGTATTTCAACAACTTTTAACATTTAACATTATCCACTTACATTCCCTGTCGATATCAGACATTTCCCCAGTTCTTATGTTATATATTTTCCTTCCAATTACCTCCCTTTGAACATACTATATGATGAAATCACTCGTACATAAGTTCATATGCAGAAATAAACTAGTTGATTTTAAAAAATTCTAAACGATTTGTAAACCGTTTTCAATTCTTCTCATCCTCACTTATACAAGTTATCTCCTTCTCATTTTACATTTCCCCGTTAATTTCACCTCTCTTTTTATATGTTCTAGTATCTTCATATTCTAACCCTCTTAACAACTGAAATACATGCACACCTACCACATATATTTTAGAAATGTTTTTTTATTTTTTTCTAGATACTGTAAATTATCTGCACAATCCAAAATCAAAATTCTCTCTATGTGTATTGAATTCTTTTCTAAAGCTGATATTAATGGTTCCAAGAAAAGAACAATTAGTGATATTAATTATTAAAGGGATAGTAGTTGTAACAATACCATTCCGTACATGTTACAACTTTCATTCCATTCCAACACATCTGAACAAATAAAATTATTTTCTGTTAAACTAACGCCTGAAAACTATACGGTTTGCGTTCAGTAATCATCCATCATCTAAAAAATTAAAATATTTCTTCTGATATGCGTTATTGTTGTCTTCATGTATCAAAAATAAAAGCGAGTGAACGACAATAGCATCATGAAATATCATTCTGACAACATCAAATAGTATAGTTAAATGTACTTGTACAATGGGTTTTGTGGTTTACCGTGTATAAAAATACAAAGTTGTAACCTTCATATATGAAAATAATTATGTACGTAAGAAAATCATTACTTGTTTCGATGACTCATATTTTTGGTATGTAGCACTGGGTGGCCTAGATTCTGCAGAGATTTGGTTTACACATTTATGTCTTTTAAACAATAGGTTAAGTTTAAAATGCGGCCTAGATCGAGATAGACTAATCACCTCACAAAATTTAAATGTTCAACGATTAGATATTGAAACAAGATCTCTTAGACTTCAACATGGTTGAAACAAAATTTATATACAGTTATTTTGTTTTAAATACAACGTTAAATCTTATCATCTAAGAATTCATGTGAAAACTTACAATACCCACATCCTTAAATCGCCAGCTTTTCATAATAGTTTAGTAAAAAAATTTAAGTATACACTTATACGATAACTCTTTGTTCAGTAGAATAACCGCATTATACAATGAAGCAAAATAGATAATAGCATATTTTAGACACGTTGTACTGATTGTATGAAGTTTCTAAGATGTAAAAATAAAGAGAAATGTAAAATCAATTGGTTCAATGCTTCACTCAGTCGCAATATAGGTTTACGTATCGCTAAGTATCACTTTTACTTACAAGATAAATACTTTCCGTAGAAGAGTAAACATAATAGCATTTTTAATAGAATTAATGTTAAATTTAACTTCAGCTGCACACATGACTTTGAAACAGAAATTGTATGCAACAATAGTAAACATCTTAAATAACTTTCTACAGCTCATACTCAACACTCATGTAACTGTCTTAATCACGTAAATAGTCCATTAAATAATCCATGTCTTTCGAAATCGATAGTTTATTGTGTAAAAATATTTACAGCTGATAAAGCACTATCCAAAGTTTATTTTGGGTTAACCGTAAATAAATTTAAAGATCAATTTAATCAGTAAATAGTTGGCTCATGTAATTCCAGGTCGTCAACAAAGAAAAGGTAGCAGATATTTGTGGATTCAGAATATGTATTTGTGTAAACACCAACTTTTGTATATAGGCGCAATAACGGGTTTAATGAGAAGAAAAATAACCGTAGTGATAACTTATAGCCCTGAATGATTCATGAAGCAATTTTGATAACGTATTAGAAATTACTGGTATATTCTCACCTTTAGGAAGTTTTGGTTATATGTTGAATTATGGAAGTTTGACAGATTGTAGTTTCTGAAAGTTAAGCAAGTGGAAAGACTTCTGGCATCCACAATGCTTTCTTGTAATCCAGTCAAACTATAAAGATTCTATGCTACCGCGCCTCTGTCATCACACATTTGTTGATTACAAGTTGTTCAGCACATCTTCAATTTCTTTTGAGTGGTTTTGCTTTTAATATTAAATTTGTTGTTTCGAGCTGGCAAAGTAGTTAGCAACGCCAGGCAAAATGCTTAGCGGCATTTCGTCCGTCTTTACGTTCTGAGTTCAAATTCCGTCGAGGTCGACTTTACCTTTCATCCCCTTCGAGGTCGATGAAATAAGTACTAGTTGAACACTAGGGTCGATGTTATCGACTTACTTACTCCCCCAAATTTTCTGGCCGTGTGCCAAAATTTGTAACGACATTAGATTCGTTTTTGCCAGTGAAACGATATTTACACTTCCTTGAAAGGTTTTTGTACTGGCAGCTGACAATAAGTTAGAGTCTCCCTTGTGCTTTCCTATGTTGAATTGCTTTCTTTCTTAGTCTCGAAAATATCACCGTTTATACAATGTATTCTGTCTGTGAAATTACACATTGTATTCTTCTGTGAAATGTAGGCTCAATCACATTGTATCGTAGTTAAACTCCTTTGCCGTAATCCATATTTACATCCATAATGAATCCGTATTTTCCTGACTTTTAACCATCACCTTATCTCCCTCAGGCACCTTATTAATTTCGACTGAATTCCTTGTTTATTATTTGCCTTTGAGTTAGTTTTTTCCAATGAAAGAATTTCCCACTCACAGCTTTTAATTCCTCTTTGAGGATAATCAATTTGTATTCAGCTTAGTCTCTTCGAAATTTGTTTCTATTTCATTTTGTAATTTTTGTCGGGAGAAATATATCATATTTGTTTGTCTGCACATGATAAGTATTACTTATTTTACGAATAAAATTGCCATCACCAGCATTTCTGCGTTCAGTATATATTGCTTAATCTTTTAATCTTTTACTTGTTTCAGTCATTTGACTGTGGCTATG
The DNA here is from genome assembly GCF_006345805.1 of Octopus sinensis. Taxonomy (NCBI): domain Eukaryota; kingdom Metazoa; phylum Mollusca; class Cephalopoda; order Octopoda; family Octopodidae; genus Octopus; species Octopus sinensis. The sequence continues at coordinate 76,913,825 of NC_042999.1, read as the reverse complement.
CTGGAGCACCACCTTTAGTCGAGCAAATCGACCCCAGGACTAATTCTTTGTAAGGCTAGTACTTATTCTATCGGTCTCTTTTGCCGAACCGCTAAGTTATGGGGACGTAAACACACTAGCATCGGTTGTCAAGCGATGTTGGAGGAACAAACACAGACACACGAAGATATACACACACATACATACATACATACATACATACATACATACATACATACATACATACACACACACACACACACACACACACACACACATATATATATATATATATATATATATATATATGGTGGTGACCCCCTTCGGTCAGACACTGACCATGGGTTTGCACTTAGACAGTTACCCTCTGAGGCAGAAGTCTGGGCAAGGTTGTTTTTTATGGAAGACCAGCAGTCGCCCATGCATACCGGCCTCCCCTCTCCACGTTACCGATGTTGTCCAAGGGAAAGGCAAGGGCCGATACAGCTTGGCACCTGTGACGTCGCAACTCATTTCTACAGCTATATATATATATATATATATATATATATATATATATACACATATACGACGGGATTCCTTCTGTTTTGTTTCCGTCTACCAAATCCACTCACAAGGTTTTGGTCGGCCCGAGGCTATAGTAGAAGACACTTACCCAAGGTGCCACGCAGTGGGATTGAAACCAGAACCATGTAAGCAATCAGCCGGTCAGTTTTTCTTTTTGAAAATCCCAGTTTATCCAGATTCTCCTTTAAGCATTTACTAACGAAACCTAGTGCTCCAGTTATTATTGGTATGAATATGAATTCATACTCTGGATATAGAAGCTGGGGGTTTCGAAGCAGTTGTCCGTAGATATCCTCTTTTATTTTCTAAGAGATATTTATATCTGCAGCGCAGCTAACCTCTATGATGGTACACACCTTTGACCCTCTGTCCCAAACAGCAATATTCGGCCTGTTACGCTTACATTTGACAAGTTTTGATGGGAATATTCCACCAGTATTCCCTGAGTTGGTGTTTATGGATGTCAGGACAGTCCTTTTTGCGGATGGCATTGTAAATTATTTTAGCAACAACATCGTGCCGCATAGGGAGGTAGTACCGTGACGACATTTTAGGACAGCTGCTAATCATATGCGTAATGTCTTCCACAGAAACATAACATAGCCTACACTAGCGGTTGCACCTTGGGATTACAAGAGCGTCACTGTCTCTCTTGTTCACCAGGTATTTTGTGGGAATCTCCTGTTCCTGGATTGCAAATGCATAGCCTTCAAAGTACAATGTGATGTAGTGGTCTTGTGTCTAAGAGAGGCTGCGCTTTGTGTCAATTCTACTGTCTTCTTCAAGCTTCAGGGCAACATATCCTGTATGCTGAGTGCTTTGTATCTAGGTCTTCTCTGAGGTAAGAGAGTCCATCTGTTTTGGGGCTGCATAGGAGATCATTAGGAAGAGAGTGTTTCTTGAGGAGTGCACTTGCCATCTCGTACAGTGTTGCTCACTTCACTTTTCAGGACTGCATTAATATATTTATTTTTGCTGTTGTTGTTTAGCAGGTACTGCCTGAGTGATACCATACGGCAGGTATCACAGAGGCCTGTACCACCTTCATTTCTTCTTAGGTAGAGCCTGTCAATATCACTGTTTCTGTGGAAGTTCCCAGTTATTGTCAGGATTTTGTTTGTTTGTTTGTTTGTTTGTATGTATGTATTTACTCTTTTACTTGTTTCAGTCATTTGACTGCGGCCATGCTGGAGCACCGCCTTTAGTCGAGTAAATCGACTTATTCTTTGTAAGCCCAGTACTTATTCTATCGGTCTCTTTTGCCGAACCGCTAAGTGACGGGGACGTAAACACACCAGCATCGGTTGTCAAGCAATGCTAGTGAGACAAACACAGACACACAAACACACACACATATGTATATATATATACATATATACGACAGGCTTCTTTCAGTTTCCGTCTACCAAATCCACTCACAAGGCATTGGTCGGCCCGGGGCTATAGCAGAAGACACTTGCCCAAGATGCCACGCAGTGGGACTGAACCCGGAACCATGTGGTAGGTTAGCAAGCTACTTACCACACAGCCACTCCTGCGCCTATGTATGTACTTCTGATTTTATTTGTTATCTTCACCGATAAGTTTGTTGTTATGTCATTGTTTAGTTTTGGTTTTGAGGCATGTCGGTGGTGGATCACTTCCGGTTTGTATCTGGGAAGGATGTTGCTTTATCTTCTGACCAGCCGGTCGTGTCTTTTTGTGTCCGTCCGTGTGTCGGAGGACTGCTGTCATCCTGAAATGATTTTTAGTTGTTTGGTGTTGCTGTGAGCGTGGTTTTTTTTCGGCGTGACCAATTTTGCTGCTTCTGTGGTGGTGAGCCGACAGATAGTTTGTAAGTTAATTGAAATATATTTAGCTATTTTCTTATGTTAACCTGAGATTTCTATACCTTTAATATTTCTAAATTTTTTTTTTACCAGTTGTGACAGAGCCAATTTATAACGCAGAAACAAAGCTCTTTCATAGAAAATGATGCACTAGATATATAGTTATATATGTATTCATGAATATATGTACGCATATATGTATGCATTCATAAATGTGTATACATATATGCAAAATACTATATGGGGGTAAGGTTGATGTTATAGCCCCATCAGCATTCAGTTAAATACGATAAACAAATTTTTCTCACCGCAGGATAGAGATAGCTATATTTTTAACGAACTGTTATTTACAAAGCCGTGCTATATACTGCTGGAAAATATTGTGGTGGCGCCTTGAACAGCGAAAGTCTTAAATAGAAAGATAACACAGCAATAATAATGAGGTTACATCTACTCCCAAGCACACATACTGACACGTACAAAACTTACAGTAGTAGAAATGTGGGCACACACACTCACACATATGCACCCGCTCTCACATTACAGAGGAACAGAAATCCAAATACCTATATATCCGTAAGCCAAAACAATATTATACTATTTCACATGCTATTCTACGCTCACATGTATTAACATATACTCACATACAGTGTTAGAAGAGCCGGTACTCGAGACTGAAATGCATATATACTGCGAAACAAAATGTTATACATATACGCACAAATGTACTTATGCGTCGCCTTCTCTTTCTCTTTTCACACATGCACACACACACACACGCACACATGCAAACACACACATACAAACACACACACACGCACACACACACACACACGCACACACACACACACAAACACACACAAACACACACACACACGCACATACACACACACACACACGCGCACACACACACAAACACACACACACTACACGGTTTCACACAAATGAAGCATCAAAGCACAAAAAACATAAGCACACACATATACATATATATCTATATATATCATATATGTGTGCATATGACTGTGTGTTATACACACACACACACACGCCAACACACATATAACATACACACACACACATATCGTAACACACAGACGCACATACACAGAAAACTGACATATGTACTCTTCTCACACATCGCTGGAATCGCTATAATAAAGCTCTTTTATATAGAGATAAGAACAGACCACCCTGTTCTTACGAAAAGAAAACATCGCATAACATACTTACGAACATCAATTTCTTCCCTTACCGGAAGTCGCACCATGGCCATAATACACTTATCCAATGTTGTTATAGATGTAACCACATTGTTTTTTCACAAAACCATTGTGTTCTTGACGGTCAACATACGTAAAAATTGTGGTTAATGAGTGCTGTACAGTGAAAAACAGAATAGTAAAAATATATAACTGGGTCAGAACAGTCAATGTCGGAGACTTAAACATGTTTTACACGCAGAAAGAATATGTGAGAAGCACACACGCCAAAGGCATTGATACATTTGTAAATGCTCGCTCAAATAGATACTAAGGAATACACACCCATAAACCCACACTCATAAACATAGCACACGTTCACACACACACACACACACACACACACACACACACAGGTACATACACACATACACAACATATATGCAAACCTCTTGAAAATTAAAGATACGAAAATGTGAGACGTTGTTTAGGCAATGTTGAACCTTGATCAAAGTAATCAGGATCAATTTGTCTTTTAGTCGAAACATATCAAAAGCATGTTTTTTTTTTTTACTGCAGGATGATGTTTGGGGAAAATTTGTAGGGGATTTGGACACTATTTCAAGCATTTTGTAAAATGTGTAGATGCTTCCTATATAGCCTATAAAAAGTTCATATTAATGAAAATTTACGAGGAAAAAGCTAACAGTGACTTCGTTTCCTCATGCTCACCTCCATGAGACCTTTGGATTCGTTTTGGCTTCATATAGTCGTTGGCAGATTACTACTACTACTACTACTACTACTACTACTACTACTACTACTACTACTACTACTACTACTACTACTACTACTACTATTATTATTATCATCAACATCATCCTCATCCTCATCGTCATCATCATCATCATCATCATCATCATTATTCTCTTTTTGTCAGGTGAAACAGTGTGATGATAATTAGGTGAGGCGTAGGTAAATAGAAGTAGCTGTATAAGAAGTGGAGAATATAAGAGGTTAGAAGGAAAGTATGTGTTTGTAGGGTGTGGATGGATAGAATGGTACAGTGAAGAGTTTGAAATGTCTTAGAGATTTGAAGATTTGGTGCTTCTAAGAAGAGACTAACTCAGAGTCGCAGTTCAGTATTTCAATCTTATAGAAAAGAAACTGGTGGGAGTCAGAGGTACAGAGTTAGAAGCGTTTGTTGTTTGCTTAGTACAATATTTTTCAGTTTATGCTGAGTGTGACATTTTAAAACTTTAGTGTCCATATATATATATATATATATATATATATATATATATATATATATATATATTATATATATATATATATATATATATATATATTTACGTAGTGAAGTGTCATTTTTGTGCTTGTGTTTCGAGTATTCATATGTTGGTTGCATCATATTTTCTACTGGTTTGTTCTGGTTTCTCCTTTATGTGGCTGTGTTTGGTGTTCAAGTCCTTGCAACAGATACTGTTGCTTATGAGACTACTTCTGTTCATAGGGCAGGCTGAAGGGTTCTTTGAGTTGTAATTAGTGGCGTGAAGTGAATGGTTTGGGCTTTTATGTTTTGCAAACTTTTGGTGGTAAGCATTTCGCCCGGCGTGCTAATGTTTTTTTTTATTTCTTTATTGCCCACAAGGGACTAAACATAGAGGGGACAAACAAGGACAGACAAAGGGATTAAGTCAATTACATCGACCCCAGTGCGTAACTGGTACTTAATTTATCGACCCCGAAAGGATGAAAGGCAAAGTCGACATCGGCGGAAATTGAACTCAGAACGTAAAAACAGACGAAATACCCATTTCTTTACTACCTACAAGGGGATAAACACAGAGAGGACAAACAAAGACAGACAAACGGATTAAGGCGATTATATCGGCCCATTGCGTAACTGGTACTTAATTTATCGACCCCGAAAGGATGAAAGGCAAAGTCGATCTCGGCGGAATTTGAACTCAGAACGTAGCGGCAGACGAAATACCTATTTCTTTACTACCCACAAGGGGTTAAACACAGAGAGGACAGACAAACGGATTAAGTCGATTATTTCGACCCCAGTGCGTAACTGGTACTTATCTAATCGACCCCGAAAGGCAAAGTCGACCTTGGCGGAATTTGAACTCAGAACGTAGCGGCAGACGAAATACTGCTAAGCATTTCGCCCGGCGTGCTAACGTTTCTGGCAGCTCGCCGCCTTATGCGAGTGGAATATAGTTAGATATAATTTTAATTATGCAGAGAACTTTGCTATAAATAGTTCTGTAAAGTCGACGTGTTTCTCTGGTTAATAATGATGAGATCAATTTCGTTTGTGGCTGTAATTCGGTGAATGATAACTTGTTACTTCTATTACTGCCAATGTCCTGTGGGGCTTTATGCATCGTAAATATAAGTACAAACATATATGTCCTTTATTGGTTTCATCGGTAATTTGTTTTGACATTCTCCAAATACAAACAGACACACAGGCAAACAGACACGACACTCTCAACCCTTCAGTCAACAGTTATTTGCATAACTTTTCAGCCTCTTAAAAATATATATACATACATAAATACAAACATCCACACCCTCGCGTGCGCACATACAAACACACGCTCGCACACGAACAAACACATCAATAGGCGCGTGAGCCACTGGTTAGGGTGTTACTTCCACGATCTTGAGTTTGTATTTCGGTTCTACAAAACTACCTGGCAGGCTTGACATAATTGTTCGGAACAGAAAATAAAAACTGTGCGCCGTTGGGGAAGTTAGCTGTCAAACGGGTGTGAACGATTCAGTCAACAGCAGAGTGAACGAAAACATTTATGCTCAAATGCTTCGTAATCTGCAGTTTCTCTGTCTGTATCATATAAATATAATTATATCTGTAATAATTGGTGCATTTGGTTAGTTATTGAATGTTGAAACGTTTGAGTCTTCAAGCAAAGAAAGATATCATCTTACATATAATCTACAATTTCAGTTTGTAAGCGTAACTTTAAAAATATGCATTAGTAGTTTTCCTTTCATGTTTTCAAAATGCCGATGATAGAGCTTTTTTCTTAATTAGAAACAATCTGCTACAGTAACATAGAGTTCAAAGGATTAAAAGAACAAGAACATAAATCCTTACAGATTAAGTCGGGGTTCTCAAATAAACAAACTGCGGGCCTTGATATCTGTTTTGCAAATTCAATCTGTATATAGAATATTGAAAAATATGAGAGACTTTCTATTGTTCAGTATGTAATTCAATACATGTAGTTATGATCGCCAAAATTAGTACGAGTGAACCTTTGATTCTTGGTTTGAGAACAGCAACTTTGCTTTTAGAAAAACAAACTATTGGATAAGAAAGACCTACATAATGTATAAACCAGTTTACTTAGAAGTTCTATATGAGCACTTAAAACTAACGAAAAAAGAAAACCAAAATAAAACTACGAAGTGTCTCTGATATTGTATCCTTATACGCATAACATTCCACTTTATGTTTATCTCTATACTACCCAGGAAAAAAAAAATTCCCACTAAGTACCTTTACTCAAAAGACAAACGATAACAAACGCAGTGTATTAAAAACAAAGTTAAAAACAGAGCCATATCATTGCGACTGTGAGAGATTGTCTTTGGGATACTAATATTTTATTAGATATGATGTAGCAGTCAGAGCAATTTGTAACGAAAATACAAAAAGGAATAAAAACAACCAATATAGAGGAACATATTGAAGCCGACGGATCAAAAGAATGTTGCTAAAATCTAAAAATACAAACAGCAACCAAATTAAAAGAAACTGTTCGGGACCACAAAATGAAAATATTCTCTGTTGTGGAAACAAGCAGCTAATATGGGAAGCCTTAAAATGTAATGAGTGAATATTTACGTAAGATAACGAAAAGAACAAGAAAGGCCTTTTTTTCCGTATTCACTTTAGAACCTTGTCACTAAAAAGGCAGCGGGTCAAAATGAACACCATAAATTTAATCATGAAGAGAACATACATACAAGCACGCATATGGATATATATATATATATATATATATATGGATATATATCCATGTGTATGTGAATATATATTATTTTAGAAAGGATTACAGTAATATTCTCAGCATAACTATTCACACTAAAACACTTATCTCAACACTTGTTAACAGCAAAAGTTGTACTTTTTTTCCTGAGACTTTTATCAGCGAGAAAATTAGATGATGAAGGCCATAAAATATCATTATATTACATCTGTGCTGAGGTTAAATTTGAAGCATACGGTTTCATGTTAACACTCACCATGATAGTTCCGACCACGACCAGTCAGTTCGTTGAAATTGCATTTATTTATTTATTTATTTAATGATGTAGATTTCTCAACAGAACAATAAAGAAGCACTAGTGTATATATATATAATATATATATATATATATATATATATATTATATATATATATATATATAGATAAGTGGAGCTAATTTTAAGGAACACCAGATGTCATCCGTTTGGTAGTGTTTCCGTTGCAAAGTAATTTGTTTATTTCTTTCTTTTGCAATGTAATACGAATTCAGAACAATTTGAATAAAGGAATAAACAACTAAATCAAACCAACACACGCACACACAACTGTTGGCCTTTCAATACAGATCGACAAGTAGAGTATTTTACGATCATTGGTGCATCCATTATATAAAAAAAGTATGTCTATTTCCTTTTAGATTAGATTTGAACTTCACATTCTGTAAATAAATTTCTCTTACAGTTAATTCAGTTTTACTTTTTCAATGATTTCCTCTGAGTTTGGAGTAGGCACTTTCTTTCTATCGATGCAGAATTTCCTAAATTATAGAGAAAAGATGTAATAATTTTCGTATGAGTAATTTTTATACTTTTAGAATGCTTTTATATATTTTATTGAAAGAAAACTTTGTTGAATAAATTATCTCCCTTAGACATTGACTATAATGTCACGTCTCTTTGTGCCGGAAGATTTAGTGAAAGTTTTTGACAATGTACACTATCAGATTATTCGTGAAAACTTTAGTATCATGGTATTTATTGCATACGCAAACTACTCATAAACAATACGTGTCCATGTATTTGAATGTATTTGCTACAATCAAGTATGGACACCTATTGGCTTGTTGAATGTATGTGCTACATTCATGTACATGAATTAAAGACGCTTGAAGCTATAAAAAAATCCCAAAAGGCAACATAAAACATACAACCTCAATTACACAATTGAAATAGCTACCTTGATAAAAAAACAAACAAACTAAAAGCAATACATTAACACCACACATAACCGAAATGAAACTCAGCCCCCAGGTAACTGAACAAGGAAATATCATAAAATAAGCCTGTGATAAATATAGAACTGTTAAACATTTGTATCTAACACAAAACCCTAAACAGTTAGATACCATGCAAAATCATTAATGACCGCATCATATCATATCTCATAATAACAACTTCAGATAACACGCAATGATCCAGCAACAAGCAAATATCCTTAGCAAATACTTTCGGAAAATACATGCAGAAGAAAGGAACACAAAAATGTAAAATACACACCTTCCACATTGATAATGACTGCGAACACTTTCTTCTACAACACACAAGAAAAGCTATAAGGAAATCTTAAATGGAAAACCTCTAAGGTCAGACAAAATTACATCATATACATAAAATATACTGCCCATTAGTCACTAAACATCTAAAACTATTGGAGCAACAAATCAATGAGAGAGACTCTATGCGGTTGTTTGACCCTCTAGAAATAGTAGTCAAATCTCTATCAAACCCCATACTATCTTAGAAAAGAAGTGCATATTTTTTTTTTAATATTTTAATCTGGAGGAAGCGGCTGTTTTTTATGGCCTTCATACTCCATCCAAAATCTATATGAATGACTTCGTTAATGTTCTACCTCTGGGCAGTTGCAGGAAAAAGATGTGCAAAGAAGAATTGCAGATGGCTCGCGTTGCGACAAGAAAGGAATGCATGTAGTTGATAGAATGAGTTCGAGGGAGGGGGAAAAATGGAGTTGACCAGAGGAGAAGTGACGAGTGAATGTGGTACGAAACCAGTCAGTTCTGAAAAGCAGGAACAACCGTGATAAAATAGAAGGGGTTGAAGGAAAGGATATTACATCTGTGGGATAGAGATTGGAGTGTACTAATGAGCTAATCAGTAAAAGGGCCTTTCTTCGGATGTAGTCTAAGACATCCATACGGCCGTCCCCTGCCCTGTGTATTGTAGAGAATTAGTAGTTGTTGGAGATAAAGTATTTTCTGGCTGTAAAGAGGAAGGCGAAATTTTGAGATACAGTTTTTGCTATGATAGGGTTGTGGGTTAGTCAGGCGAGAGTTTCAGTGATGATGAGGTCTAGAATTTGAAGCGATAATGAAAGTACTAGTTGTGTGCAGCTTATGTTTAGGCTGGTGATGGTGCCATTCGAATATATCTTCTTGATATGTGCAATGATTGAGATGTCCAGTAAAGGAGACAATTTTGGCATGGCTCCATTAGAGGACGTTTTAATATTTCTCCTTTAGCCAGTACCGGTCTGGCGCGAAGTCACCAGATTGCATGTGTGCAGAAAGTTAAGAAAGAATTAACGCATTGTTTGCATAGGAGTGGGTTGGTAAGTGAACCGTTCATGTGTAGAAGAAAGTGTGTGGGCGCATTCTAAGGTTGACAGAATGGGGTCAGAGAGAGATCCATCAGCGCATGGTGCGAACTGACAGGAAACCACTGATCATTGAGACTAGAGACGCATAGAACCAGTTTTTAAAAGGCAAACAGTTTTGCAAGGAGATTCGCCTGCCGACCACGATCAGAAATTTTGCTGATATTGAGGTCAATTACTTTTACAAAATTACTTTCACAAAATTTCTAGTGGGCGAAATCTCACAGGAGAATGACATAGGAGAGCAGTAAAGCTGGGTTTAAAAGAGCCATATTGATGATCATTAAGGGAGTGAAGAGATTCAAATGATGGAGGTTGCTGTTAATGATTGTCTCCAAAAGCTTTGATATGCTGGAAGTAATTGCGATTGAGAGAAGCTAGCAGGGTCAAAGGGATTGCACTTCTTATGAATAGGACGCAATGCAATGTTTGTAAAGATTTGAATTGATCCCGAGAGAGAAAGAAAGAGATCGAATTTGGTGATGATATTAGGTAGTTCTAGAGCCAATAGTTAGGAAATAAAAAGGGAAATTGTTAGGTCCGATGACCTTGTTGATTCGTATTTGGCATATGTGTGTACGTTGATTGTAATACTGGTGAGGTAAAAAGACATAGTTTTGCAGGAAATATATTTATGGTTTGTAGTGTGTAGTTAGATGTAAAACGAACAGCAAATGTGGAAACCTCTGAAGATGTACTTCTTACAGAACCATCGTTGGTTTTGAGAATTGGAGACGAGGAGGATAATTCCACATAGTTGGTATTGAGCCTTTTGTCAATAAACTAAAACAATGGGATACCGGTTGGAAAACGGGAAGGTTAGCATATGGTTTGATAAACGGAGGTACTATTCGTGTTCGGATGATGGATCTTGAGGAGTTGGGATTCTGAGTAAGAGTCAACTAGTTTATAGGGATTAGCAATGTCCTCTAAACGCCATAGACTGCGCAGCTATAAGTGAACTTAGACATAGGGTTGTGAGCCTTGGTTGTGTTTGGAATATCGATTGTTTACCTCAGAGGATATGTTGGCATAATGACTCTCCCTAGACACAGCAAAATAGTTTCAGTAACCCGTCTGAAAAGGTGACTCTGCTAGGGATACTTTGCATAGGGATGTAGGGCATCTTTGCATAGTATGTAGGTGTGTGGTGGGTAGTCACAATAATGCATTTGTCAGCCTGATAGGCACAAAGACAGTGATGGTTTAGTAAATATTGGGTGAGAGAGTGATTAAGAACTTTGAAGAGTTTGTGTATTTGTGTATCACTTAAGGATGAGTATGGAGTATTAAATTAATTGATGTAGAAAGTTGAGGAAATGGGAAAGATTCTGTATCTACATCGACAGCGGCAGCATGATGCTTATCGCTAACAAGTGCTCAGAGTGTTGAAGTGATTGAGAACGAGGACTTGAGAAGTAAAATGAGGTATATTTCCTTAACGTAGAAAGAGATATAGTCGAACTTGTTAGTAGTTGGTGAAGTTTGCAGAGTGGCAGAGAAAGCAGATATATTGAGATATTCCAGAATAACTGGAAATTTTGTTGCTGATATTCAAATGAAAGAGAAATCAGTGGCGAGAGGAATGGAATTTACATATGCAGGGACATCGCATTTTTGGAGCGAAGTGTGAGTAGAAAGGGAGTATAGATGACGGTTGGAACATAGGTATACCGAAGAGAAAGAGCATATGTGGTTTTCATGCTAGTAAGAAGTGTTGTGTAGGATCTGGATTGAGCCAGAGTTCAAAATTGTTAGACAATAAAAGGGAGAATTGTGCATGCCTTTGATTACATGTCTGTTCTGTGAGGCTTGGGGTTAAAAATGTCTTGGAAAAACAACTACTCGCATCAACACAACCAAATACTTATACTATGAAAACTGGACAAAAGTAATCAAAATTCTAAAGCTTAGCAGAATTTCAACTGAAGTATGAGTTCAAAGGCTCAGTAATCTCAAATGCACAGTTTCAATTCTTTTATGGGTCCTTAACCAGCATATTTTCCACACTAAAACAGAATCTGGCACAGGTAACTTCAATGAACGACCACACTATTTACAAAAAAACATGTGACGACTTGAACAACAAAAGCAGCCATATACACACTACTTTGTCATTCGCAAAGCTTTCCATTTTAGCTTCCGACTAGCACATAGATGTAAATAATCTAAATCTTCTCATGAAACAGCAGAAAACATGGATAGCAAGCTATCTAGGGGTCGCTAAACCTATGCAATATAAGCAGCATATCTAAGATCAACATTTTTCGAATAAACTGTCACAAGCATTCTCTCATCTAACATGTCTAAAATCTGTACCCATACAACCTCCACACACACTTTCAAAACTTACTCTCTCATACACAGAGGGCACGCAGTCACCTCTTCCCTTTTCCCACCACCCCTCATACATTACTGTACAACTTCAACAATCCAGAAACTTGGCTCCAAATTAATAGACTTGAAGTGGCATCTGCTTTAGCTATTATCTTTCATCTTCAAAAAATATCAATTATGATCAACCATCATATTCATAAACATGAATATCACACATGGGAGACCCTACATGGTTGCTATATATGCTAGAAACAGCAGTCAAATGTATCTCAAATCAAACTACAAATCGGATAATGTAAACTCGTCACTCCTAAAGAGAAGAGATGAGTGGTACTTAAAGACAAGCAGAAGAAGAAGAAGAAGAAGAAGAAGAAGAAGAAGAAGAAGAAGAAGAAGAAGAAGAAAAACAACAACAACAGTAACAACAAAAATACTAGGAACTACACACGCCTCCTTCACGACATTCTCTTTACACGTTGAAGACAGTAAAAGCAAATAAACGAACTATGAAACGACGCAAAAACATACTTACAGGACTTACAAAGTGCCACTTTGTCCAACAGAAATGTATAACAACGTCAGTGTAGAAGTTATGCATTCGATTTAATATGGCGTATAGCAGTCCTGCTTAGGCTTTCAGTCTCTCAAAGAGAAATCATAACAAACTACAAAAACACGCAGCAATACACTTCTAAATCATTATAGACTCCAGCAGGACCACATATATAGACTTTTACACACAAAATATAGATATGCGAGAGACACAGTTGGTTACTGCAGCAAACTTCAGTGTCAACAGTCTTTTTGTCTCTATATGCAACATAACCTCTAAGAAGCACATCTATAACACCGCTACAACAGCATCCTAAAAACTGTTTTGACTCCCTTCAGACAAGCATAAACATTCACACACACACACAAGTTTCGACTATTTCCCTTTCTGCAGTGATTACATATACTTCACTTCACTTCCCAAATCCTCGTTCTCAATCACTTCAACACCCTGAGCACTTATTAGCTATAAACATCTTGCTGTTGATGTCGATGCAGAAACCGAATCATTCTCAATTCCTCAACTTTCTACATCAATTAATTTGATATTCCATACTCATCCTTGACTGATACACAAATACACAAACTCTTCAAAATTCTAGATCCCATTCTCACTCAATATCTACTAAACCATCGCTGCATTTGTGCCTATCGGGCTGTCTGACAAATGCGTTATTGTGACTACACACCGCACACCTATATGCTATGCAAAGATACCCTACATCCCTATGCTAAGTATCCCTGGCAGCGTCACCTTTTGAGACGGGTTACCGAAACTATCCTCAAAGGTAAACATTTGATATTCCAAATACAGCCAAGACTCACAACTCAATGTAACAAGTTCACTTTTAGCTATCATTACTGAATGCTAATAATAATTCTGGAGGAGTAGAAGCAGTCGTAGTATTCGGACCAAATTCTCCTTACCTACCACTGCTCTGACTATCGACAACGTCTACGAGGGAGCTAGAAATAGTTGCAAAACTAAAAACCTCCCTTAAATCTCACCCTGCCGACCAAAATAAAACAGAACAAGACCAAAAAATATTAGACAACATATTTGTAAAAATTCTAAGTTTGAAAATAAGTGTGGATGGTCTTGACTAGGATTCTTTTGCTGATAGGTCTGGCCGATATAAACTGATTTAGGGACAACAAATGTTGGACAACAACAGACTGTACATGGAAAGAGTACAATATGTTCAGGCAATCATACATCACCGCATACATTTAACTATATGTTAGAACGTGTAGTATGGCGCGCAACCGAACGAGTATGGCATATTTGCGCACTATGTATCTATGGGTAATACTTCATCATCGTGTAATCGACTATCTTTGTAGTCGACTATCTCGATCGTTGCTGACCTCTGGGACTACACAACAACAGTAGGAACGACAACGCCACTACAACGACATACGTATCCACACACGATACTGAAATATATAAGGAATAAAAACGAAAAAAGGAGAGTGAGTCATAATTTGGCTTAGGTTAATTTCTTATTCTAATTTTATGCAAATGATTTCGTTACACAGCTATTTAAATATGATGTATATTGTACTAATTGAAATTATCTTAAATTCTGAGCTTAAGTCAGCCAGTAAATGGCTTCAGACAGCCAATTCCAACTAATTCATTGAATGCCAATAAATCTAAACTAGTGATATTCCACTGACAAAAGAAGTCAGGTAATAAAAGTAAAATATCTTTATCGAATGACGTAGAACTCTCTTTTGTTAGATTCGTTAATTATATAGTTTTATACCTTAGTAATTATTTACTATAGAATCATCACTTTAGTCATCTAAGCCTTAAATTAAACAGGGTTAATGATAACCTATCGACTCTTGCTACAATGTTCCTTAAAGTATCACGCTATCTGACAACTTCATTATTTTCTACTCATACTTAATTTTTAGGATCAGCAATGTAGTCCTTATCATAACAATAAGATCTCAGATTTATCAGAGCATCGTAATCCCTACTCCACAAAAACCAAACAATCCAAACTGTCCATCTGAGGATTATGTTTTACTCAGTGTGCTGATCTCTTTTCCATAGGTCAACGAGGGAGTCTATACGTGGTGGCTTGCCTGTTAGAAATAACAGGCAAATGCTGGTCATGGAATTGCACCATACCGTTTTAGAATATTGACAACACACTCGACAAAGAAATAGATACACTATGTCTGAAAAGAGGTTGGATAGCATCCACTTGAATATCTTTGGTTAATAGGTCTTCTCGATTAGAGTTGTCACCTACGTCTTAACAATATCAACAGATCAATCATCAATATTCGATGATATCTTCGAATTAAATAAATCAAAGACTACATTTGAATATAAAACAAGTATTTTACAATTTAAATTTGTGAAATCTTTCTCACACAACTTAAATTGCTCATGATACACAGTAGTAAGCCATGAAGAAACAGTTCAAACAGTGGAAAAATTTTGTATTCAGCCAGGAAGAAGAGAGGTCTGGTCTTCTGAACAGAAATCTTACCCCATCTTTATCTCCGATGAAGTACCTTGCCCGAAATTTAAAAATTTTCCTCTTCCACTCAACATAAAAATTCATCCCAGCATTTTGTATTACTATTTGTTGTATCAGACTATTACTAGTTTATATGGATTCTACTGTTTCCTTAAGTTATGTATATTTTATCATGAGTATGAAGGAATATATATATATATATATATATATATATATATATATATATATATATATATATATATATTATATATATATAAAACGGAGAGCATATTATAATTCTGCCCCTCCCCAAAAGGGAGACAAACCACTCATGTGTTGGTTCTGGGAGGTCCCTTTATGGTATTATGTTATTAGTTAATTTTCACTCGCTTAACACGTTACAACATGAGAGCCTATACATGATTAGCCTTACTGCTACAAATAATAGAAAAACGAGATGGTCATGACTTAGATGCCTGACAGCATGGAAAGGTATATATGATCGATGTTTGCAGAAAGAATGATTCTTAATCGACTTTATAATTAGGAGCTATGTTAATTATGTATTTGGTGGATCGTATGTATATGATCAGCTACCATATACAAAAGCTTATAAGGCACGAGCTCATGAGATTCATCTTTATACTGGCAAACCTTTTCTTAAAAAAAATTAGCTGTTTACATCTGACATTCGTAGCCTTCTCACCTACCAAAACATTTTAAAGCTGATCCTGATCTTTATTACATTCCACTATTTCCTATAAAAAAAAAACCTCTTTCACTCTTCCATTAATGTATTTCTAACTAAATTACACCTCAACATGTTTTTAATTAAATTTGAAAATGGTTGTTGTTTATAAACCAGTCATTTAAACTAGTTTTATTGTATTGAGTCAAAAGTTTTACAATATTTAGTAACTTATTTGCTTTATTCGTCAAAAGCAGCCAATCATTCAAAGTAGAGGCCAATGTGCTGCACCGTCTGAGGCCACCTTTCCTACAGTTCTTTGATTCCATGCTGATACCAGTTGTTGTCTTTCGAGGAGGAAACTTCGTTTACTGAAGATTCCACGTCCTCTTGGTTGATGAAGAGTCGTGAACGCAGGAAGCGAGCCATGGATCGGAACAAATAGCCTCCCGAGGGAGATATTTATCTGCAATTCTAACGTGCATAAGTAGAGATTAAGCAAGGGCCAGTTTCCGGAACCTGTCGCCAAATACAAATGTTTCGAACACAAGGTGACGTTCCGCATCTGGTGGAATTATGAAGTGATAATTCACTACGATTTTGTTCCAGACGGTTGAACCATCGATGCTAACTTGTACTCCTAACAGCTGGAGCGGTTGTATACCATTGTGCGGCAAAAACAGAATTGGTTCACAGAAAACGAGCTCTTCTGCAGCAAGACAACGCAGGATTTCATACCGCTCGAACGATTCAGAATAAATCACAGGAACTTGAGGGAATCAAACTGATGCCAGAACCAGCGTATAGCCGGACATAACTCATCTGGATTTATTACTTGTTCCGATCAATGGCTCAATTCCTGCGCTCACGACGCTTCATCAACCAGGTGGAGGTGGAAGCTTTAGTGAAGGAGCTCTCTCCCAAGGACAAGGACTTGTGTCAGCATGGGCTCAAAGAAGTGACAGTGAGGTAGCTTCAGGCAGGTGGCGTCATACGATGGCCTCTACTTTGAATGCTTGGCTGCTTCTTTTGTAACTTGAATAAAGAAAATAAGCTCCCAAAATATTGCAAAAATCTTGACTCAGTACAATATAAACAACTATAAGTTTTTTCTTATGTATTTCGTCATGATTACAATGGTGTTCTGCACACAGCTAAACAAAAGGTCTTTTCGTAAATTTGTCGCGGAATTTTTGTCTTAAAACTATTCTCATTCCAAGTAGAATCGATAAAATCTGAAAGAAAATTATTTAAATTTTAATACGTTTCATCATATAAAATGAAATATTAGCCCGCATTATTTAATACAACTTTATAAAAAATTCAATATTTAATTTTTGAGACTGGAGCAGGACATCCGTTTGATATATAAACCGTATTGTCAATTAATTTTCTTTCTAAATGTTGATATTTTATATGAAGGAAGTACTATTGATGTGTATTTTTGCCATAGGAAATTACTCCAGAAGCAGTTTTGTAAGAAAGGTGATTGTAGTTCATTATATGGAGCGCTGCAGCCCAAATCCTGGCTTTGCTTTTAGAATTTCTGATTTCCTTGGATAATATTTGGAAAGGCAGGTGCGTTTTAAATATGGTGTTCAGGTATATTACTGATGTTTACTTTGTTGAACTTGTAGGGATGTAATTTAAAAATAGACTTAAGCAGAATTTGAACTAGCTGTGCGAACTGTATAATTCCCATTCCATTAGTTAAGGTTTAGGTTTCAGCATTTGCGGTGCCGAAATCAAATCATTCAGTGCACAAAACCAGCACTAGAAAGGTGCTACTATCAGGGAATAGAAGGAAAGAAAAGGAATGAGAAAGAGATTGAGGCAGGCAGACAGACAGATAATTAGATAGATAGATAGATAGAGGAGGTGTTGGGGAGAGACACGTATAAAACAGACAGGAATAGAGAAGGGTTTGAGTAATTTTGAATATCATAAAAATTAATATGCTACTTCTGTTCTTAACGGTAACGAATAAAGATGGGGAATTCACTTTTACTAATAGTTTCATCTCTGAAAACTAAGTTTTTAGAATTGGTTGTAGCACATATGATGTAACATGCATTTGTTATTTTCTCCATATTTAACGGAAATATAGTTTTAATGTTCAAACAGAAAAGAGAGAAATCATTATGAGAGAGAAATTTCAAGTAAATAGGTCAGGTCCAATCAAGCTGGTATATAATAAAAGTCCTTTCAACTGTAATGACATCAATGAGATATTTTTTATTTGTGATGCCTGCTTATATTTTGAATTTCTATACTGTTGTAATTCTTACATACCGATCTCAAATATCACAACCATTTTCCTTTTCAGAAATTAATAATGAAAAAGTTTCGAACATTTAACACATGAAATTTTTTGTAATTTTAGCCTTTCAGATCTATATATTCATACCGTAGCGACGGTATAGGAAGAACTGTTTTTTTTGTGTTTTGCCCTGTTTTAGTGTCTTAATGAGACATGAACAAATTGTTATTTGTTTTAAAAAGTAATAACAAAAACATTACAAAACATTTAAAGACGAAATATTTGATGGTTGAAATAACAAATTCACATTTGAAATTAAATTATGCGATGCACTACAAACTCACTCTCAACCTAACCCTAAATCTTAATCCTTCAGCCTAATCCTGAACCCTAACCCTGAACAGCAACCTTAAGTACAACCATAACCCGATCCTCCAGACTGGTTGCTATAGGAACATATACAAATAACTTTTGCTGGACAGAATATCGTGAATAGACAAATCTGATTGACTAGATAGTAAAAAGTTTTCATCTTTAAAGTTTCGCAACGTTTTTATTATTTGTTTCAAATTTATTTAAAAAAAAAAATGTCGTGATTTTTGTTATTTGTAGCCAAACTACATCAATGAAGGATTTCTTCATAAAATTGAACTCTGTACGTCAAACGGAAAAAGATCTTATCAATGTTTTTATTCAGACTATATACAAATACGCACATGCATGCATTCTTTCATACATACATACATGTGTATGTATGTATGTATGTATGTATGTATGTATGTATGTATGTATTTATGTATGTGTGTGTGTATGTATCTATGCATGTATTTATGTGTGTGTATGTATGTATTTATACATGTATCTATCTATCTATCTATCTATCTATCTATCTATCTATCTATCTATCTATCTATCTATCTATCTATCTGTCTGTCTGTCTGTCTGTCTGTCTGTCTGTCTGTCTATCTATCTACTATCTATCTATCTATCTAACTATCTATCTATCTATCTATCCATCTATCTATCTATCTACCTATCAATCTATCTATCTATCTATCTATCTATCTATCTATCTATCTATCTATCTATCTATCTATCTATCTATCTATCTATCTATCTATCCACATAGATACACACACATGTGAATATGCATTTGAACAAACGAAACAAAAAAGGCACGTGGCACGTGTTGAGGTTAAATATTTTATTAACTATTTGACTGATATTTGCATCAATAAAAGTTTTTCATGCAAAATTATCTGATTGTTCAAATGCTTCATAACTCAGAATTGAAACATCTCAACGATCAGCTATTTGCTGTATCAGGAAAACTTACCCAAACTTTTAATACATACATAATATATGAATATATATATGTAAGTCAATATTAGTCAACATGTTAGACGATTTTAAGACAGTGAGCGTGATTTGAAGGAGGTTTAGCTGCTATTTCGAACAGGTCGAACATCCACTTGGACAATCCCTTTTTTCTTTAAAAGGAAGTCAGTGAAACTGATATTTCCAACATAACTTTGATTGCTCCATTTTCAATTATTTTACATCCGTTTTCTCAGCTTAGCCTTTTTATCTTACATTTTCATAACCTTTAGCCCAATGGTTCATATGCAAATTGTCCACATTTGCTTGCTATGTGGGATATTCTAGCTGGTCATTTTTCTCCCAATCTGTATTATATCATCATAGAAACACATTTGATAATATACTTCGGTTTACATTATGGCTGAATATAGAACTAGATGGTCATAGATCGAATGCTTCTGATCATAGTTCTGCTCGATTTGAACCAATTTAGACTAAGCAACAAAACAACTACTGTTACAGGAAATTTGAATATTTACTTCACAATCACTCATAAATACCACATTTCAACTCCATTAGCACGAGTGTGAGCTAGCTACTCATGTTGTGTCTATCGCACTTCGAAGATCTCTCTCAATAATCTAAGATATCCATTTAGCCAAAATCAAATTCAATTACTCGGTTGTAACTGTAAAATTCCCACAAACTGCCCATTTAGAGAATAATGACTCTTTTACAGAATGAGATATAGCACAAGAATAACATTGACGACTTATCACAAACGAATTCTTGCATGTATAATTATGTGTATACACATACATACATGAAATACACACACACACACACACACACACACACACAACACACACACACACACACAGAGTAAAAATATTACATATTTTTTATATAAATTTTAAAGATCTTATAATCTTATGCATTTTCTCTGTACACATTTTTTTACCAATATATTTCCTTGGTTAATCGTTATTTCAAGATCCTCCTTACCTTATCTTTTATTGGGAATAATTCTACTTTTGGCTCTAATTGCCAATTTAATGTTGGGGTGAGAAACATCGGTATAATTCATAGGAGAATCACAGAACGGGCTTAAAAACTTTTTGACTACCGACGTCAGCTTTCAATTTTTGTTTAGGAAATATTTTATTGAAATTGCCTGATTTTAGTTCGTTCAAATGTGTGCTATGCTGAGTTGAACCTCAAATTTTGCTATTAGCATATTTCCTATGACCAAATACCTTTCTCTTTTGAAAATATCTGTATAAGATAGTTGTGGTACCATCTAATATTTTCAAAAAGTCTTGTTTTCTTTTGAGTTGTATATAAAATAATAGAATGCAATGTTTATTTAAAAAAAATTTCAAATGCATTGTAAATCAGAGAAAAAACTGAAATTTGTTTGTTCAATGTTATTTATGAAATTATGAAGTTTAAAACTTTGATCTTTGTATATGAATAAGTATATATATATATATATATATATATATATATATATATATATATATATATGTATGTGTGTGTGTATCTATATATATATATGTATATGTATATGTATATATATATATATATATATATATATATATATATATATATATATATATATATATTTATAAATCAACTGAATTTATACAACGGCTTGCAGGTTTGAGGTACGTTGTTGAAAATTTTAACAAAAAAATCTTTTTCATGGTAGTTTATGATTGGATATAATGCATGTTGTATTTTGTGGACATCTAACCAAGAGGAGATTTGATAACATTAAATGTCCGTATGCGTGTGTTTTATCTTTATTTTGTTTGTATATCGTATTTGCTATGATGTGATAAATTTGTATTAAATTCTGAATTTGTGCCACTAAATTCTTTGTACATCCTTTATTGACTACAATAAAGGATGGTTTTTGTGTGATATTTTTTCTAGCTTTTTACTGGTGAATGACGAAGTAAAACTGTTTTGATTTTTCATGGGTTTTATGAGTTAAGTCTTGTTTTTAATATGGCGAGTATGAGAAGCTTTTCTCCTCATGCACACACACACACAAACACACACACGCATATATAATATATGTGTAGATATATATATTTACATATATATAATATATATGTATATATATATATATATATATATGTGTATATATATATATATCTGTATGTATATATACGTATGCATATTTATATATATACACATATATATGCATATATATATATATATGCATACATATCTATGTGTGTATATGTATAAGTATATTTATATGGGTGTATGTGTATATACATACACACACACACACACACACATACATATATATATATATATATATATATATATATATATATATATGTTAAAATATAACATTGGCCAGCCACCAAGCCTAAAGAGGTGAATTACACCCCCACCAAATTCTCGACCACGTTGTGACGAATGACACGCATGATCAACCATCAAAGCACTCTACAACGTTTAGAGTGCTTTACATACAAAAGCCATTCTGATCATCCTATTCATCCTTGCATCGGATTTTTGTATTCTTTATCAACGATTCCTCGAATATACGCCGGTTATTCTACCTCAATAATATATTTGTGAACTACTAAAAACCCACGTATGCTATCAACACATATTAGCGAAATGTACATCTTATAACACTGAAGCCTATTATGTAACCTGAAGAG
>NC_042999.1:76878741-76883741 GCF_006345805.1 Octopus sinensis | reverse complement strand
CGTTTATAATATATATATATTATATATATATATATATTATATATATATAATATATATTAATATATAAGCTATTACTTGAACTTACAGACATACTCCTGCCTCCTGCAAACACAGTAACAGTCAAAAGAATCAGTGTATGTGTATGTGTGCGAGTGCGTGTGTGTGTATGTATGTGTGAGAGAGACAGAGGGAGTGCGTGTGTGTAAGAGAGAGAGAGAGAGAGAGAGAGAAAGAGAGGGAGAGAGAGGTAGTAGGAGAGAGAGAAAGGGAGAGTGGGAGAGAGAGAGGGAGAGTGGAGAGAGAGAGAGAGACAAACGAAGATGAAGATAGGTGCATAAAACAGAGTGAAAGAGAAGTGAAAATATGGTGTACGGAGAAACAGAGAGGGTAGAGAGAAAGAGGGAGAGAGAGAGAGTGAGAGAGAGAGAGAGAAAATGAATGTGATATTAGTTTCGTAATAGAAGGGTGAAAGTGAGCATAATATTTGATACAGTGAACTTATTATAAAAGAGAGCGAGAGAGTTGGCGGGGGCGGACAAAAGAAGATAAATAGAGAGGGAGGGAGGGGGAGTGAGAGAGAGAAGGAGAGAGAGAGAATATATATTATATCTACGCCATGTGTGTATGTGTTTGTAGATATATATATGTATGTATATATATATATATATATTAATATATATTATATATTATATATATATATATATATATATGTATATATATATGTATATATAAGAAAGTAAAGACCCCCTTCGGTCAGGCACTGACCATGGTTTGCACCTAGAGAGATACCCTCTGAGCACAAGTCTGGCAAGGTTTTTTTATGGAAGACCAGCAGTCGCCCATGCATACCCGCCTCCCCTCTCCACGTCACCGATGTTGTCCAAGGGAAAGGCAAGGGCCGATACAGCTTGGCACCTGTGACGTCGCAACTCATTTCTACAGCTGAGTGAATGGAGCAACTGAAAGTGCCTTGCTCATGACACAACACCAGCTCCGTCCGGTATTCGAGCTCACAACTCACTATATTATATATAATATATATATATCAAAGAGCAATAAAGATTCAAGTTAATTTTAAAAAAGTTACTGAATATGGTACCTAACTTAGATGCACCCAAAAAAACTATACTGATTTAACAATACAGTAATGTGGGGTGATTATAGCGAGAAAGAAGCAACAAGAATGGATAGGTTTTTAGTACGATCGTTTCATACAAGACAGTTTATTAAAAGTTGCAAGATACAGCATATTACAGCATTAGACTGTACATCATCTTTAAAGAACTTTAATGAACTTTAAAAATCTGTTAATTATCTATATTACTTCATGAGTATATCCTCAAACACTAGGTGTCTAGAGAACTTACATGTATTTAGCTGATGAGTACGGGACTCGTTTTATATCTGTAATCTTTGCAACTTTTAATAAAACCTGTCCTTGTATGAAACGATCGTACTAAAAACCTATCATTCTTGTTGCTGCTTCTTTCTCGCGTATATATATATATATATATATATATATATTATGATATATATATATATATATATCTATATACTATATATATCACACATATATATATATATACCCATATTATATACACATATATATATGTACACACATACGCGTGATATAGATAGATGATAAAGAGATAGATATCTCTAGATGGATAGACAAGAAGTAGAGAATGAGGCAAGCAACTGTCGAAAATGGAAAGTGAATAAAAAGGTGTTTTAAAGAAGAGGTTAAATTCAAAAGTATGAAAAATAGAACTTGAGAGAAAGCATGCCAGAGAAAAAAAAAAAAAAAAAAAGAATGAGCAAGAAAAATATAAAGAGAATCTGTGAGAGTAAAGGAAGAGGGATAGCGTAATGAAATGACTGGGGAAGAGAAAGGCAGAGTGAGAGAAAGAAGAGGTGGGATGTTAATGAAGACAAAGAGAGAAGCATGAACAGAAATGAGGTGGATAAAAAAAAAGTTTAGAGATTGGTTTAGTAGATAGATTGAAACGAAGTAAAGAGAGGTGCAGGCGCGGCTGTGTGGTAAGAAGCTTGCTTCCCAACCACATGGGTCCGGGTTCAGTCCCACTGCGTGGAACCTGGACAAGGGTCTTCTACTATAGCCTTATGGCCGACCAGAGCCGTGTAAGTAGATTTAGTTGACGGAAATTGAAAAAAGCCCGTCGTATATTATATATATACTTATACGTCCAAAAATGGCTCTGACGAAAGTAGGATTTTCTAAGGTCGTTCAATTTGTCTCAATAGACCAATTGAATTACCTATAATGATTACTGGAAACAAAGCCAAGATTGCTCAAGTAAAGGAATTATATATAATGACCATTATTTTTAAGTTGTTTCTTATATATATATATATATATATATATATATATGTATACAGAGGTGGTCAAAATTAGAGAACGAAAATCTAATTAAAGATATTTACATTTCTACTTCATTTTTCTGAATGGGATTTTTACTGTATCTACTTTAAAGTATGTTCATTACTCTCAATAAATTTTGTAGGAAGTGCTTAGTAACTAAATAATTTATAGTAGAGAAAATGTTTATTTGAAATATACAAGATGGACAAAATTAAGGAACGTAAAGTGTAAATTTGAAAAAGGAAAAATCTGGCAACACTCCGGCCAATGTAAACCAAAATAACCTAACAGTGCGAAGATTTTAACAACCAATGTAAAGCCAATGTAAAGTTGAATGCCTCAAGGAGGCGAGCTGTCACATTGAAAAAGAAAGAATGGCAATTTCTGTTGTCGGCAGAGACATTGACAGATCAAAGAGTGTTGCTTCAAGAATACTGAAGCATTATGAAGAAACAAGCTCGTTTGTGTCATTAGGAAAACCAGGGAGACCACGAAAAAGTGTTCGGCAAAACTGATTCAGTGGCTATCGTTAAACGACTGTTTCGATACTGCTGCAGGAATTTTTCGCCAAGTAAATCGTGACTGCAGAATGAATATGTCTCGGAAGACTGTGGCTCGTTGTTTGAAGGAAGTCGGACTACATGCGCGATCTACGACCATGAAACCTCTCATTAGTATGAAGAACCGAAAAGCGAGGTTAGTCTTTACCAACAAGCAAGTACTATGACGGATCATAACTTTTTCAGTGACGCAAGCAAGTTCAATTTGGTTGGCTCTCATGGTAGATTGCTTCCTGAATGCGTAAAGAAATCGGTGAAATTTGGAGGTAGGGGTTTAATGGTGTGGGGATGATTTCAGCCATGTACAAAAACATTTTCTGCAGCAGCATGTTGTGCCAGCTATGAGGTCATCGCCAACTCGTCAGCCAATCTTTCTGCAGGATAGTGCTCCATATCACAGTGCTAAAATAGTTAAGGTGTTTGAAGCTGAAAACATTATTGTGATGCGTTGGTCAGCTCAGATCCATGACCTAAATCCCATTGAAAACTTATGGAAGATACTTGGCAATATGATCAGGGAACACCGACCTGTGAATGTTACGACTTTGTGGGAAAAAGTTCTGGACGAATTGAATAAAATTGTGGTCAGAAATTGGTCAAATCCTGTGGATGGAGATGTACTAAAGTCATCAAAAATAAAGAAATGTAATATATTGATGTGGAATATAAACATTTCTGGCAAAATTTTGATTTCTTGAATTTTACATCATGTTTTCTGATTTTGTTCGCCTTGTATTTTCAAATAAACATTTTTTCTATTATAAATTATTTAGATATTAATCACTTGCTACAAAATTTATTGGGAATAATAAGTATACTTTAATGTAATATATCGTAAAAATCGAAAAGCTGAGGTAGAAACGTAAATACAGTTGTATATTTAAGAGATGAGGAATTATGTACATTAGTTACATTATTTACATTTGATGGATATTTGTCCTCATCTTGTTTGTTGTTAACACAACGTTTCGGTTGATATACACTCCAGCCTTTATCAGGTGTCTTGGGGAAATTTCGAATCTGAGTTCTCATTCCTAAGGTATTTTTCGATGTTGTTGTTGTTGTTGTTTGTTGTTGTTGTTGTTGTTATTATTATTATTATTGTTGTTATTATTATTATTATTATTATTATTATTATTATTATTATTATTATTATTATTATATATTATTATTAGTTATTATTATTATTATTCATGTCACTGCCTGGAATCGAACTCGGAATCTGGGGTTAGTAGCCCGCGCGCTTAACCACTACGCCATATGCTCGTAGGCGTAGTGGTAAAGAGTGCGAGCTACTAACCCAAGATTCCGAGTTCGATTCCGGGCAGTGAATAATAATATAATATAATAATAATAATAATAATAATAAGAAGAAGAAGAGAATAAGAAGAAGAAAGAAGAAGAAGAAGAAGAATGACATCGAAAAATACCTTAGGAATGAGAACCCAGGTTCGAAATTTCCCCAAGACACCTGATGAAGGCTGGAGGGTATATGAGCCGAAACATTGTGTTAACGACAAACAAGATCAGGACAACAAACAAGATGAGGACAAATATCCGTCAAATCTACTATAGCCTCGGGCCGACCAAAACCTTGTAAGTGGATTTGGTAGACGGAATATATGTATGTGTGCATATATTTGTGTGTCTGTGTTTGTCCTCCCACCATCGCTTGACAACCGATGCTGGTGTATTTAAGAGACCGATACAATAAGTACTTGGCTTACAAAGAATAAGTCATTGGGTCAATTTGTTCGACTAAAGGCGGTGCTCCAGCATGGCCGCAGTCAAATGACTGAAACAAGTAAAATAGTAAAATAATAAAAGAAAATTGCTTTACACTACTTTTATAAAACTGGTCTCTGTGTATCTTCATGCTCAACTGCTTACACAGTATAATGAACATTTTTTTTTTACAATGTCATACCGTTATTAGTTTTTGCTTTCTGCTTTCTATTTATCAAGTTTACATTGTATTGCATAGTGTTATTCCTGGCAGCATAGAGTGCATGCATTTCAATTGTACCACACACACACGCACACACACGCACACACAC
>NC_042999.1:76871241-76873741 GCF_006345805.1 Octopus sinensis | reverse complement strand
CTAGGTTGGTCTTTGGCCACTTCTTCGACATGAAACATGGAGGTGCGTAGACATGCTCGTTCGATTTTCGTTTTCACGCCAGATGACCGAATGCATTGAGCACAGATCATAAACCCATGTCTCATCACCAGTGATGATGATCTTCATGAAGAGTCTGGGTCGTGGATTGCACAGTCCAGCATGTCCTGAGCGATTTCCACACGGAGTTATTTACGCCGCTCCTTCAACACCTTGGGGACGAATTTCTCCGACACTCTTCGTATGCATATATTCTCCGTTAAAATAGAATGCACTGATCCTGTGGATTTTCCCACTTGGTGAGCAGTCTCCCATACTATTCACCGAACCTTCTCAATCAGCCCCTTGTTTTGACTTTACCTCAGCGTGCCTCGTTCTCTGCTTCTACGTGGCCATTGAAGCAGTTGTACCACCCCTTGACCTCAGCTTTGCCCATGGCATCATCGCCAAAGGCCAGCTGAATTTCTAGATGGTTTAAGTATCGCCAAGCTTTTGTTGGTAAAACTTGATTAAATATCACTGCACGATGCGTTCTTTGAAAACGAAAATCCCACGCGCGCGCTCTACTTTTGGCATAACGGCGGGGAACTGATGCAGCCTATCAGCGCAAAAATGTTTCATGCATACACAGGAAGGATGGTGTTAACTCCTACTCAAAGGATTTTGCCCCTGCATCTCATATCAGTAAAGTTAATCGCCACATCAAAGTGGCTGTTCATGTTACTTCTAGTTTAACCCCAGGCAGATCTTCTTCCAGCTGGTTATCGGTGCGGCGCTGCACTCTGTATATACATATATATTGCTACCTCCAGTATCCTCTAGCAGACAGCAAGATTATGAGACTGACTCAGTTTCGAGCAAGTTGGTTCGTCTTCAGTCGCGAGTACCTGGTGGCCAGACCCATAGCCAGGGTCCACTCCAGCCAGCAATATATTGTAAACAAAGTGACCATATATATATATATATATATATATATATAAAATATTATTCGAGACAAAACCACTATTTTGCAAAACAAACAAGGAAAGACTTTTGTTGGTAAAACTTGATTAAATATCACTGCACGATGCGTTCTTTGAAAACGAAAATCCCACGCGCGCGCTCTACTTTTGGCATAACGGCGGGGAACTTTGTTTACAATATATTGCTGGCTGGAGTGGACCCTGGCTATGGGTCTGGCCACCAGGTACTCGCGACTGAAGACGAACCAACTTGCTCGAAACTGAGTCAGTCTCATAATCTTGCTGTCTGCTAGAGGATATATATATATATATATATGTTGTACATACTTACATACATATGTGTGTGTGTGTGTGTGTGTGTGTGTGTGTGTAGACGTCTTTACACACAGAGGGTGCTATGTAGAACCAGTATTGCTAAAAATAAGAATGAAAACAACTCAATAGCCACAAAAGCACTATCTTGATGACTGACAAGGGAGACAATCTCCCTAGCAGACAACCAGGTCACCAGTGATTTCGAATTTTGATGCTAAAGCTTCTTAATTCTCATCGGTGGCTCTTACTGCGCCTGGAGGTAAACTCAACTCATCTTGTCAGCTTATAAGAAATCCGTTGAACTCATACGCTGATTTAAAACATGGTAAAAGTGAGAACTACAAATAATATAGGTGGCTTATTAGCAATTTAAGAACCGCTAGGGTGATTGTCTCCCTTGTCAACCATTATGATAGTGCTTCTGTAGCTATTGAGTTGACTCTTATTTCTAGCAAACCTGGTACTACTTAGAACCCTCTGTCACTTTAGTGACGTCTATAAATGTGCCTTTAGGTTGTTAAATTGCTAACAAGCCACCCATATCATTTGTAGTTTTCAGTTTTATCGTTTTTGAAATCAGCGCATGAGTTCAATGTGTTTCTTATAAACTGACAAGGTGAGTTGAGTTTAACCTTAAGTGCAATAAGAGCCTCCAATTAGAATTAAGACACTTAGCATTAAAATTCGAAATCACCGGTGATCTGGCTATGTCCGTTAGGGAGATTGTTTCCCACGTCAGTTATTAAGATAATGTTTCTGTGGCTATTGAGTTGTTTTCATTCTTATTTCTAGCAACGCTGGTACTACTTAGAACCCTCTGTCACTTTAGTGACGTCTATAAATTTGCCTTTAGGTTGTTAAATTGCTCATAAGCCATCAGTATAGCATTTCATAGCATTTTTTTCGATGGCCGGATAACTGAAGAGATGACGGCGTGGATTTCCACCCCGACATCCGAAGCTCGGAGTTATATCATGGCTACCGAATAATTGTCACATATTACATTTCTCTATATGTATATGTATGGGTGCCTGACGCAGGAAACAGGCTGCTAAAAATGTTACAACTGATGAAGAATGGACTGTTAGAGTTAAATAGGAAAATTACAGGGATAAAAATCTAATGTTAGTATGAAATGGCTTTCGCAATAAAGTTGTGATAAACGCCCATTTTCTTAGAACAGTTTCAATGACTTATAACTGATG
>NC_042999.1:76858741-76866241 GCF_006345805.1 Octopus sinensis | reverse complement strand
ACCGTGTTTCCTTCCAATTTTACCTTCCGCAAACCTTTTCTCTCTACTATCTACAACGTTCGATATAATATATATATATATAGATATATATATATATATATATATTATATATATATATATACAATATATATATATCCACCCCTCTAACTCCTACACTTATCGAACCAACTCACCGTCCTTATTATTTTTACGTTTTAACGATATTTCTCTCATTCCTTTTATAAAAATAGTATCTCTCACTCTTCCTCCTTTGAAAAAAAATATAACATCTCTCTTCATCCTCTCTCACACTTGCTCTTTACACCCCAGTCAATAAGATATATATTTCCGAGCCACCGATCCCTCTCCATCTGTTTCCTTCTCTCACCGGCTGCCTCCCGCCCATCCTCTCCCCTCTCTCTCTTTCTCATATACATTCATATTCTCCCCTCTCTCTCTCTTTCTTTTTCTTTCCCTTTATCGCATTCTCTCCTTCCACCTCTCTGCTCTTAAACTTAAAAGCTCTCTTCCTCCCCTTAACTCTCCACATTTTTTTTTCACCCATTCCCCCCCCCCTGTTCTTCTTCGTCCTCTCACTATAATATTTATTTTACTTGTCTCTTTTACTTTCAAGTTTATTATTCATTGCTATCCTTAAGCTTTCTCTCACTTTTATCATTTCTTCCCTTCGCCCCTACTCATATAGAAGCACACTTTCATTTGATTTCAACGCACCGTTCGTATCACACTGTCTCTCTATCTTACTCTACCCATTCCCCTTGTCATAACCTACAAACTCTTTCCTTTCTCCCCTCACATCACTTCCACCTATTTTTATCCCCTCTCTCCCTTACATCCCTTTTCTCCTCTCCAGTAACATCTTTCCTTCTTTCCTTCCTTCTTTCTTTCTTTCTTTCTTTCTTTCTTTCTTTCTTCCTGCCTTCCTTCCTTTCTTTCTTTCTTTCTTTCCTTCTTTCTTTCTTCTTCTTTCTCTCTTTCCTTCATTCCTTCCTTCCTTCTTTCTTTCTTTCTTTCTTTCTTTCCTTCCTTCCTTCTTTCTTTCCTTCTTTCCTTCCGCCTTTCCTCCTTTCTTTCTTTCTTTCTTTCTTTCTTTCTTTCTTTCTTTCTTTCCTTCTTTTTTCTCTTTCTTTCTTTCTTTCTTTCTGTTCTTTCTTTCTTTCTGTCTTTCTTTCTTCTCTCTTTCTTTCTTTCTTTCTTCCTTTCTCTCCTTCCTCGACGGACATCACTTCTCTTGGATTCCTCTCTTACTCATATTTCCTCAAGTAAAACTTTCTCCGCTCTCACACATTAAAAGATATATTCTCTTTCAACCTGACATTCATCACTCTTCTGCACCAAATTTTTCAAACTCTCACTCCTCCTTTTATAACGTTTGTACCACCCCACCCCACCTCACCCCTCACACCTACTCAAACAATTTACCTTTGTCACCTTCCGTCTCTCTCTTTCCTTATCTCTCTTCTCTTCTATTCGCCTCTTACACTCACACGCACGCCATCACTCACGCTGATACTTTTCCTACAAAAGTTATCTGCCTCTCTCAAACAGTCTTTTCACTTTCCTTACAAAACACAAAGTATCTGAGAAAGAAACATTCATACACAATCTTACTTTCATTATAATATACACATAGACCCATACTATACACACACACACACACACGCTTAGGTATTGAAAAAAATTGCGTTCCCTTTCAAATTCTGTCTGTTGAACAGTTTTACTCTTCTCATACTCTTTCTCTCTTCCTATACACTCTTACTTTGCACAAGCTCTCTTCTCCCTCACATGCTGTGTCTTTCACTTAACAGCACTTCTGTATATTGTAATCAAAACTGAAGTTTCTTCGCGCGAACATACACGCATCTAGTCATTTTCTCTCTGTCTGTCTGTCTGTCTGTCTGTCTCTCTCTTCATATATATATATATATATATATATTTATATACATACATACATACGTAAACATACATACATATATACATACACACGCACACACACTCGCCCATACACACACTTTCTTTATACTCACAAATATACACACATTCCTGTTTTCACTTCTCATTCCAACGAAACATTTTCTCAGACTCCGACACGTTCGTTTCTCCCACATATATACTATGCCTCTCATACACTGATCTTTATACACTCATACACACAAACATACACATTCTCTACTCTCACACATATTTGACTAACAATCACACACTTACTCCACACTTAAACACACACACACACACACACACACACACACACACAACGCTCGTGCATATACATACTCTAAATTCTTACACCTTTTCACATATGAATATTACTCATAGTTATATACATATATATACATATATACAAATTAGCACGTACATTCGCACACATTGAAGCGAATACGCTTTTCCAAAATTGACACAAACAGGTACATGTGTTCTCTTGAATTTCCATACTAATTTCACTTAAGCACACACTGAACTCGCTCTTGTAGAGATAGTTGTACACCCACACGTTATCTTCTGCATTTACTACACATAGGCACATTCGCGCGCGCGCGCGCACCCATACCCCCCCCTCTCGCCACACACTAGGCAACTGCTTTTGATGTTTAGGTTTCTTTTTACATTTCACCAACTTAGTCACACTACCTCTCTCTCTCTCCGACCCGAATCACTTCTCTCAACGTTCACAAACTCTGTCACCCATCCCTGCAATTTTTTATCATAATTGTTATTAATTATTATTATTAATATTATTATTATTATTATTATTATTATTATTATTGTTATTATTATTATTATCCCACAATTTTTTTTTTAATTCCCATATTTATTTTCGGTAACTAAAACTAATTCAGCTTAAAACTTCCATTTTCTTTTTCACTCATTGATGTGTTTCTCGTTTTAGAATTAGTATTTTTAGTTGTATAGGTGTGTGCTGTTTACGCTTCAATCCCTTTTTACTTCATCATTTCTTCTTTACTCATTATTTCTCCCCTCACCTTTTTATTTTTAAAAACCACCTGCTTCCAATATTCTCATCATTTTTGCTAATTATTCTTCCTCCATCCCTACCCCCTCTCTCTCTCTCTTTCATCAACCATTTCGCCCATCTCTTAATTGACGCCACTTAATAAGATTGCTTGCTGGAAGTTCTTATTTGTTATTGCCCCTACTTCCTCTCTGTTGTAAATATTACCAACACACTCACACACATTTGCGTAAACTGGTAGTGGGGTATATAATAACACGCGTGTCTTCATGGCTATCAAATGAAAACATAACTAAACTGACTAATGTGAAAGCCGGTTGGTTGCTTTACCTGTTTATGTTACCTACCTGCCTACCTGTCTGCCCATCGCTTCAAATCTCCTTGCATGCGTGTGTTCTACATTCATTAACTCATTAGTTGAACGATCCATCCAGACAGCGAAGCTACTTCGTTGAGCACACGCATCCTTTTCTACCGAAAGTAGTTTGGTTTGCCCTTGTGTACCGGTGGAAATTAGTAATATAGTTTACTGACGCTGGTAGTGAGCTGTAACACCAACAAGTACTACCACTGTTTAACCTATGTGTACGTGTGTTTTTTAACACCACCATCAACATTGTTATTTCCAACGACTACACGTAAAAAAAAAAACAACAACAAAGAAGCCCTATAAAAAAACAATAACAGCCGGTACTAGCAAATAAAACACACAACCACAACAATAATCACAACACGAACATCAAAATAGCAAAAAAAAGAGAAAGAATTAACATCATTAATTGCAACAGTAACAACATTCAAAGTGTAATTATTTACAAAAAGAAAAAAGTTGTTAGACGAAGAAAACTACGAGAAAACAAAACAAAGAAATTGTAACATGAACAAACGCAAAATTGAAAATAAGTTGTGAAATACAGGCATGTTACATGTGTTGTTTTCTTAGCTACGTGGTCTCTGGAGTATTTTGAATACGATCAAAGGAAAACTATTTTTTGTGAGCACACACACACACACACACACACACACACACACACACACACATACACACACACACACTATCACCTCTAACACATACATAAATATATACACACAACAACACATACAGATAGCAATATACACGTACACACACTTATATACCTACACACGGACATAGACATACACAATGTACGCGTATTAAAAAACCCAAGTTGCAGTTACGAAAATCATTTAAAGCTCTCGACGAGTAGAATTAAATTGGATACAGCGTCTAGGGTTTCGATTTCCAGTGCGCACTGAAACTGTCTTGATATAATTTCACTTGCGATGTAGCATAATTTTGATGAAAAAATTCTGAACTCCACGTCTTCACATTTACCAACGACTAAAAATTGTTGACTTTCTCATCTACGTCGCAAATAATTTGCTGTATTTGTGGTAAGCACCGTGGTACAAAATTTTTAACACTTTCCCCTGATACGAATTAGGTAGGTTTCGATTCTCAGTTAAAGCCAATTGTTTTTTTTTTTTCACTTATGCTGCAAATGCTCTTTGGGAAACGTATGAAGGCCATATAATATCACACATTTCTTCTCTCGTATGTAAATGACGTAGGTAGAGTTTTCTATCGTACATACATACACAACACCTTTGAGAAAAAATTAAGCTTATCAGTAAAAACATAATAAAATACAACTAAAATAAATAAGTAAAAACAGGAATAAAAATATAAAAAAAACCCCATCTGCCTCATTGACAATAACAACCGTAAACAAACAATATCGGGAATGAAAAAGTGAGAGAAGAAAGAATCAGTTGAGATCTTGTTACGCTGCCAAGACATACTTTGTAAATATAAACATAGACTTCGTGTGCATACCGAGAGCAAAAAGTAGAAATAAAAAATAAAAAAAAGCGCATATTTGTAAACACACCTTACATTGCTCTGCTATATCATGCAGAAGCTTTTCTTGTGTACTGACAAAGGTGTACTATAAGAAAAGGTGTTAGCTACCCTAAGGTTTTGTGGGATGCGGCTTGATATCTAGCAATCCGATACCGGTAGAACAACAACGAAAGGCTTAGAGAACGAAAGGAACAACAACAACAACAACAATAATAACAATAATAATAATAATAATAATAATAATAATAATAATAATAATAATGTTACGATTTTATTAGCCACACAAGTTCATTAGTAGCTGCCGAGTTTTGCACGCACACACACAAACACAACTTTCAGTAAATACATATTAGGGCACTGCACATATCTTACGTTTAGTGATTTCAAAGCATCTAAACACACACACACACACACACACACACACATTACCACCACAACTGACAATAACAACAACAAACACCGCACGCACTTAAGGCACACCGCATTTGCGTTCGACTGTGCATTTGAAACACGCAATAAAAATACTATCGTAATATATAACGACAATAGTTTCTACGGTAGACACACGCAACAACATTAATTACATTTAAAATGCTGAGTTCGGAAGTTACGTGCATGAAAAAAAAGTGTTTTAATTTAAAATTTAATGAGATAAGAGTAAAAACATATAAACTTTAAGGAATATTCCACATAATAAATACGTACACAGAATGTATAAATTTTATTATGTAATAATAAATACAATTAACCAAATTGAATGACGCACGCATTCATTTTGCCACACACACACACACATTGTGTCTTACAATCACACACATTTTTACATATTTTCAAGAATATAATGTAAATTATAAAATTGCCTCGGAAAATTAATAAACAGAATAATTGAATTATCGAAAGGAAAGGAAGAAAACGAGAGGAAAAAATATATATAAAAAAAAAAAGAATTTGGATATTAATTTAAAAAAAAAATAATTATAATGGTATTAAATTATTATGAAAAACGTAATTACTGAACAATTTGATTGTGACGAAGAACGACTGTCATTCTTTCAAATGTAAACAAACACACGCAAAATATACACTCGCACGCTCACACACGCAAATATGTAATGTATGTGTGTGTGTGTGTGTGTACATATATATATGTTTTATGAAATCCTCACAAGAACAGCAACAACTGCTACTGCATAAATATTAAAAAAAAAAGAAGGAAGGAAAAAAGCTAAAAAAAGATATATATATGTATAATTGATGCAACTAATGAGATATTTATTAATGAATGAACTGAACGGCTTTTGTTATTATGGTAATTGAAATCCAGTGAGTCACGTGTCATGGGATCATGTATAAAGTTTGTGCTCGCGATGGAATTTTATGTAAATACAGGCTGACATCTGGAGAGGAAGCACCGATAAGAAAACCACCTGTGAGGAGAGTATCCTGAAAGAAAGAAAAAAAAAAGGAAAACAAAAAAAGAAAGAAAAAAGTAACAAACGTGAAACCAGGAAGAGAAAAGCGACTAGGAAAACATTGTGTCTGTGTATCTGTTGCAATAGAAAGAAGAGAGGAAAGAGAAGGAGAGAGAGAGAGATATATATATATAGAGAGAGTGTGTGTGTGTAAAGTAAGTCTATTGAGGGTGGGGCGAGAGTTTGATAATAAACTCGACAGATTATATTAGATGGTTTTAGCTTGCTAAGTGTGTTTGAATGAGTAAGTGAAAGTATTTGTATACGAGAGGAGAGATAGAGGGTAGCAGACAGTGAGAGAGGTAGTATAGTGTTTGTGTGTGTGTGCGTGCGTGTCTCTGTGTGTGTGTGTGTGCGTGAGTGTCTCTGTGAGTGTATGTGTGATAGTGCATGCGTGTATGTATATATATGTGTGTGTTTGGTATGCGTGTGTATGATAAAGAGAAGGGTGTCACCGCCTGAAGACCGGCCTATTAGTAAATATCCTGTTGGGCGTTGTTGTTGTATAAAAGCGAGTGTTATATATAGATAGATATATGAAATAAAAGCCAGTACGGTGTTGACCGTTCTTTAACAACAGTGTCGTACCTTTACATGCTGCCACCATTAGTTGCTGTAAAGGAACGCGAGCCGACGGCCCCGCGGCCAGTCGCAGTCGCAGTCGTGACGGCCCTATTAGGCTCAATTCATCAAGTTTGCCATCAACAAGAGAAGCAGCAGCCGCAGCAGTAGCAGCAGCAGCCGAAGCAGCCGCAGCAGCAGCAGCGGTAGGCGAAACACGGAGGCTGGACCGCCCTCAGGAGGTCCCGGATGATTGTGGTGCATCCTGTATGTGGGAGGGAATTAAGAAGAATGCCAATATGGCTCAGTATACCCATGTAAAAGCACTGCAGCTGCCCCAGAGGTCGTGTCGAAAACTGGGTCTAATCGAGGTGGCAATGATGGTGATGCGTATTGAGATAAAAACTATAGAATTCTGGCGGGCTGTTATTAGTGAATGTTTAGGTACCTTTCTTTACGTTTTGCTTGGATGTAGTTCAATGTTGTATTGTAACGACGGAAGTTCGATTTTGACCGGCCGCGTACAGGCCGCTGTGGACAACGACATGAGGGTCGACTCCTCAGGAATTCATTCGGCCGGCGACCATCGAAAGGCATGGATCGTGGCGTAAATT
>NC_042999.1:76851787-76858641 GCF_006345805.1 Octopus sinensis | reverse complement strand
TATTAGATGGTTTTAGCTTGCTAAGTGTGTTTGAATGAGTAAGTGAAAGTATTTGAACGAGAGAGGAGAGATAGAGGGTAAGCAGACAGTGAGAGAGGTAGTATATTGTTTGTGTGTGGTGTTGCGTGCGTGTCTCTGTGTGTGTGTTGTGTGCGTGAGTGTCTCTGTGAGTGTATGTGTGATAGTGCATGCGTGTATGTATATAATGTGTGTGTTTGGTATGCGTGTGTATGATAAAGAGAAGGGTGTCCGCCTGAAGACCGGCCATTAGTAAATATCCTGTGGGCGTTGTTGTTGTATAAAAGCGAGTGTTATATTATAGATAGATAATAGGAAATAAAAGCCAGTACGGTGTTGACCGTTCTTTAACACAGTGTCGTACCTTTACATGCTGCCACCATTAGTTGCTGTAAAGGAAACGCGAGCCGACGGCCCCGCGGCCAGTCGCAGTCGCAGTCGTGACGGCCCTATTAGTCTCAATTCATCAAGTTGCCACAACAAGAGAAGCAGCAGCCAGCAGCAGTAGTAGCAGCAGCAGCCGAAGCAGCCGCAGCAGCAGCAGCGGTAGGCGAAACACGGAGGCTGGACCGCCATCAGGAGGTCCGGATGATGTGGTGCATCCTGTATGTGGGAGGGAATTAAGAAGAATGCCAATATGGCTCAGTATACCCATGTAAAAGCACTGCAGCTGCCCCAGAGGTCGTGTCGAAAATGGGTCTAATCGAGGTGGCAATGATGGTGATGCGTATTGAGATAAAAAACTATAGAATTCTTGGCGGGCTGTATTAGTGAATGTTTAGGTTACCTTTCTTTACGTTTTGCCTGGATGTAGTTCAATGTTGTATTGTAACGACGGAAGTTCGGATTTTGACCGGCCGCGTACAGGCCGCTGTGGACAACGACATGAGGGTCGACTCCTCAGGAATTCATTCGGCCGGCGACCATCGAACGGGCATGGATCGTGGCGTAAATTTTGGAGGCAGTTCGGACGCACAAGCTTATCTAATCATCGCACTCTCTTTCGGCCTGATTATGGCCACGCTAGTCCAGTGTTTTGGACACATATCCGGAGCCCATTTTAACCCTGTTACCACAGTTGCTATGGCTCTCACTTGCAAGATCACACCTCTTCGTGGATTTTTCTATGCAGTTGCGCAACTTGGAGGAGGCATTGCTGGAGCAGCACTATTATACGGGTAAGTCTACTTAAGCATATTAATTTGTTGTTATATTACCACTTGTTATCTTCTGTACATACCGTTGTTATTTTATGCTACATAATTATCGTTCTATGATCCATTTCATGTTTGTTATGCTGTCGTGGTGGTTACTACCTTTTAACCCTTCGTGGTCGATAAATTGAACACGAAGTACTGGTGTCGATCTAATCGAATGCATCGCATATATTTTATTATTCATAGAACAACAATTAGGGGAGGGCACTTGCCTTTCGTGGTCAGGGTGATCTTGAATCTGTGGGGACTTGTGAAGGGCACTAGTTGGAGGTTTTCCTTTATCAGAACTGTATCTTCCATGTATTTGTATGCTATGTGTATTTTCTAT
This sequence comes from Octopus sinensis, assembly GCF_006345805.1. Classification (NCBI taxonomy): domain Eukaryota; kingdom Metazoa; phylum Mollusca; class Cephalopoda; order Octopoda; family Octopodidae; genus Octopus; species Octopus sinensis. Next base: position 76,857,078 of record NC_042999.1, on the reverse strand, counting down.
CGCATTCGCTCTTTCATCCGATTTCGTTTAAACATCCATTCTTCATTTAACTTGTCTTTGCAATATCTCCTCAACCGACGTTCCTGTGGCAAATAAATCATCATCATCATCATCATCAACATTTATCATCATTTTCGCCACTGCCATCATCATCGCTATCGCCCCCCCCATCATCATCGTCATTATCATTATCATAACTTCTTGTCACCTTTATGTCAGTAAAAGAAGTCATTACAACAGGTCAGTCAGTATTTAGTTACTTCCCTTTGCGTTCTGAGTTCGAACCCTGTCTAAGCTCACTTTGGTTTTTTCCCCCCACTCCTCCGTGTTCGCTAAAATAAGTAGTAGTACCTGACATATACTGCTGGCAGTGACAGTGGTAGTTGGAGTCGATGTTAATCGACAGTAACGCACACCTCACCTACCTCTACAACAAATTTGCAACCTTGTACCAATTTCAGAAATCAATAATTCATGTACACAACACATCACTGCAAACTTTTCTCTATTCTCTCTGAACTTTTATTTATTTTTTATTTATTTATTTATTTATCTATTTATTTATTTATTTATTTATTTATTTAAAGCGAGTGAATTACTGCAGCATGACTGCGCGATTAAGAAAGAAATTCGCTTAGTAACTAAATAGTTTTGAATTCATTTCTATTGCGCGTCACTCTGTTTTTAGCCTCAGGTTGAACAAAGCCTGGCTAAAGAAATTTGACGAACGGAAACTGCGTCGCGTCCTACAAGAGTGGCCGTTCCTGTTTTTGTGCGGTAGACCTCATCCCTCACCAAGTTTAACACCACCACTTGGACATTCAGCGTGTCTTTAGCGGAGTATATTATGTGCTAAAAATTAACGCCTATGTCTCCGGTTTGAGAATAACTTCTTGTTTTCTCTACTACAATTCTTGGGACTGGATAATCGCAAAGACACCTCATTTTTTTTCCTTCTGAAAAATATGTTAGTTATTGTGTTTGAGAGAGAGTGAGAGAGAGAGAGAGAGAGAGAGAGAGAGAGAGAGTGAGAGAGAGAAGATCTCTCAATAATGTGTGTGTGCGCGTGTGCATGTACGACTGCAAAATAAACACCTGCACGAGTGACACGCACGTAAATACACACAGGCACAGAAGCATGGTAAAAACAGATATACAGTGACACACACACACACGTTCTCAGGCAAATGTGCACATAAGCATATACCCACGTGTGCACATACAACAGATCCTATATATTAATATAATATATTATATATATATATATATATATATATTATATTATATATATATATATATATATTATAGAGGGGCACTATTATACATAAATGCCGCACGCTAGGAGGACTTTAAAGTTAAAACTACCAAAATAAACAAAATAGTGCCCTCTATATAATATAAATAAATATTTTCAAGTTGAAAAAATTTACAGATTTTTCTCTTACGAGGTTTTCTTCACGCTAACTACTTGATAATTTCTTATGAAGATTTTATCCAATTTTTAAACTATATATATATATATATATATATATATATATATATATATATTATATATTATATATATATATATATATATATATATATATATATGCGAGAGCACTGCAAGTTCCTGCTGTCGCGAAAGGCCTGGTTGGCGGACCCAGCTTCCGAGTTCTTTTATAGGGTTTAGAAAAAATGAAGGACCGCTGCAATAAGTGTGTGAATTGAGAAGGGGATATGTTGAATAAAATCGTAATTAACTGATCCTATTATATTTTATTATATCTTTTATCGAAAGCCAGGAACTTTTCGACATCCCCTCATATATACACTTATGAATGTGTATTTACTTTATACACACACTTACGTATCACAATGTATTACGAAGTTCATATACATGTATTTAAATATGTAGTAATCTTTTCAGACACACACGCACAAAGGCATACAAAGACACATGTATGTACGAATGTATACGTGCATACAGATATGTGTACATACATACATACAAACACACACACATACGCATATACATATAAACACATACAGACATACACCAATAACTATGCACATGCACACACAACTATATTAAGCATAAACATAAACACTCACTTGCTTAGATATACATACATACATACATACATATATATATATAAATATATATATATAATATATTTACATATAGTATATTATATACATTATATAATACATACATACATATATATATATATTATGATATATAATATATACATAATATATATATATATATATATATATATATATATATATACATACACATACATATATATATAAATATATAATATATATATATATATATATATATATATATATATATATATATCTCGCGATTTTATCATAGGAATTTTGTGATGCTCCCTATTCAAAGACGTTAGACTTAAGTGACGTGTATCTATTACAATCAGCAATCGAATCTGAAATACTAGCCAAACTTACCGGTAGTTCGATTCTCGAATGCTTGCCGATTACGATGCCATATATATATATAAATCGAACAGATTAAGCCAAATAATTCTTTTTTTTTAACGTATATGTAAATATAAATATATAACATGTGCTGTGTTCAGTTGGCTTCTATTTATATACGCAACATGCGCTTATTGCATGTGAATATGCACACGCCCCTGCGCACATACAAATGCTTGTATGTGCGTGTGTGCGAGAGTATATGAATGTGTTTGAGTATATGATGCGTGTGTGTGTGTGTGTACGTCTATGGCTTTGTGTCTGTGTATATTTATAAGATTTCTTGTTTACGTTTTCCTGCGCCTAAACATTGGCATGTATATACGTACATTTTTCGTTATTTCTCTATAAATAGAAACATGCGGCTACTACATGCAACACTTATGCAGTTTTCAAATAAGGCAGAGTAGATATGGTTTAACACTCTGTTCTTCTCTCTTCTCTCTCTCTCTCTCATATATATATATATATATATATATATTTTATATATATATATATTATAGAATAATTTATCTGTAAATGTAATGTGACAATGTGTCATATATATATATATATATATATATAATATAAAGTGCATTGTTTTTTAATTTTGGCTCAAGGCCACCAATTTTGAGGGGAGGTGCAAGTCGATTATATCGATCACAGTACTTGACTGTTAATCTTTTTTTTTTTATTTACTCCCAAAGGCAAAGTTGAGATTTGATCTCTGAATGTAAAGGTATCAGAAGAAATGCCGTTAAAGTGTTTTCCTTTTGCCCGATACTGTAATGATTCTGCCAGCTCGCCGTCTTGGATATGTGGATAATATAACAAAAAAAAAAAAAAAAAAGAGAAATGAAAGCAGAAATGCTTTTACAATATTTTGCTACCGTACTGCAAATATTTAATCAACAATAATGCTAGAGCGATGGGCATCCGGCTCTTGATGCTTAAGTTCTGAGTTCAGAACGTGCCTTTCACATTTTCGCTTTCAACCTTTAGGGCTCGATACCAAACATGTACTGAGATCGATATATTCCACCATTTCCTTCCACAAAATTTAAGGCATTGTACCTACGTAAAGAAATCAATACCATAAGGCTACCATGGTCTCAGTAACAGACACACAAATTTTCATAGAATTTTCAAAGAATCAAAGAGAATCAAATGTGCTACCTGTTCTTTCTACCACATAAATATATTCATATGTACATGCATAAATATGAAACTGTATATTTTATTGCACTCACACACACATGCACTCACTATTTCTTTTTAAGTTGTTTTGTTTGATTTAGTCATCACAGTAGCAGCAATGCTAGAAGCTCTTCCTTTGAATATAAACATGCACACACACACACGCACATATATATGCATGTATATATTTATAACGTAACGCGCATTGTGCGCGCTCGCATACGTATGTCTTTATATTTATACGTACATGCGTATGTGTGTACGTGTGAGTGCGTGCACACGTACACACACATAAACGTACACATACATATCTGCAAAGACAAGCATACAAACATATATAGATACGTTTAATCGTAAATATTTTAGCTAGTTTGTCTTATGTTTTGTTTCTCTCTCTCTCCTCTCTCTCTCTTTCTCTCTCTCTTTCTCTCTCTCTCTCTCTCTTCACACACACACACACAAGTTGGTACGAATAATAATTTATGTAATATAATATGCAATTAGTAGGAAACGAGAGAGTGTGTGAATGGAATGTATTTCATGCGGCTTATAGCCATATGAAATATGTCTCATTCACACATTCTCTCCTATATAAATAAATAACATAATTTACAAGTCCGTCTGTATATGTCTTTGTACATATATATTTAAATAGTATATTGTGACATATATGTATTAATATACGTAAAAATGCATGTAACTGTCTGAGTACGTGTGCATATAAATAAATATATATATATATATATATATGTATATAGCGGCGTACGTACACTTTGGTCTCTCTTATATATATATATATACTCTTTTACTCTTTTACTTGTTTCAGTCATTTGACTGCGGCCATGCTGGAGCACCACCTTTAATCGAGCAACTCGACACCGGGACTTATTCTTTTGTAAGCCCAGTACTTATTCTATCGGTCTCTTGCCGAACCGCTAAGTAACGGGGACATAAACACACCAGCATCAGTTGTCAAGCAATGCTAGGGGGACAAACACACAAACACACACACGCATATATATACATATATACGACGGGCTTCTTTCAGTTTCCGTCTACCAAATCCACTCACAAAGCTTTGGTCGCCCGAGGCATAGTAGAGAAGACACTTGCCAAGGTGCCACACAGTGGGAATGAACCCGGACCATGTGGTTGGTAAACAAGCTACTTACCACCAGCCACTCTGCGCCTATATATATATATATATATATATATAATATATATATATCTATATATATATATTATATATATATATATATATATATATATATATAATATATATATATATATATATTGTACAGCGTATATTAAAATCGATTTTACTCAGTGATATATATATATTTATATACAGCCCCCACCAAACACGAATGCACACTCCTAAATATGCAAATTTCCTCGCCCCCACTCACGAAAGTTTAATGTTTACATTAACGCACGTGCATTAATCGATTTTAAGCAGATGTATGTGTCTATATATAGGCACTCTTCGGATGACTTTTTCTAATGTTTACATTAAAGCGCATTCACATATGTTCGCGCACAAATCTCCGCACACAACGCGCGCGCATAACACACGCACACACGCACTCACGCACGTTTGAAGTAGATGTAAAAATTGCGTGGCTACTCTG
>NC_042999.1:76746787-76849287 GCF_006345805.1 Octopus sinensis | reverse complement strand
TGAGTGTTTAATACCAATTTATACACAAGTTCTAATGTGTGTTACATCAGAACATATATTTACACGTATATAAATAATAATAATAATTATATATATATATATATATATATCACCGAGTCGCGATCCCCTTCGATCATGAGTGACCATGGGATTACACCTACAAAGTTACCCTCCGTGGCACATGTCCGGGCAAGGTTGTTTATAGAAGACCAGCAGTCGCCCCTGCTTACAGCCTTCCCCTCTCCCCGCCACCGACGTTATCCAAGGGACAGGCAAAGGCCGATACAGGTTGGCACCAGTGACGTCGCAACTCATTTCTACAGCTGAGTGAACTTAAGCAACGTGAAATAAAGTGTCTTACTTAAGATCACAACATGCAGCCCGGTGCGACGCTCTAACCACTGAGCCATGCACTCATATATATAGAGAGAGATAGATAAATAGATAGATAGATAGATAGATAGATCGATATAGATAACTTTGATAGGTTTCCGCCAGTATAGGACCAGGCCATGTCTAACTAAATAGCCCCATATATAATATGTATATAATACATATATACTATAATATATATATATATATATATATATTATATATATATATATATATATATATATATATATATATATATCTATATATATATATATATATAAACAAAGTCAAATTGCGATAAAATAAAAATAATTAATATCGCTGGTATTTCTATATATATATATATATATAATTGGATATATCTATGTATATATATGATATATATATGATTATATATAATATATATATATATATATATATATATATATATATATTAATATATATATATATATATATATATATATATCTATATGAGATATATGAGATATATATATATGTGTCTGTGTGTGTATATATATATATTATAATATACATATATAATATATATATATATATATTATAATATATAATATACATATTATATATATATATAATTATAATATATAATCATATTATATATATTACATATTATGATATAATATATATGATATATATATATTATGATATAATATATATATAATATATATATGATATATGAGATATATATATATATATATGTGTGTCTGTGTGTGTATATATATGTATAATAGATATTCATATAAATGTATGTATATGTACATACCCATATGTATACATATATTATGTACATGCATGTTCATGTATACATAAGGTACATATATATATGTATTGGTATGTATATACCTATATGTACATGTCTACACACATATATATGCATATATGATATATATATATATACACACCCATATATATATATATATATGTGTGTGGGTGTGTGTGTGTGTGTTGTGTGTGTGTGTGTATGTATATTATATATATACAGTAATCCCTCGCCATATCGCGGTTCACCTATCATGCACACAGTACACCGCGGATTTTTCTGGCTAATATACGTAAATTTATTTCATGGAGTATGTATGTGTCTATATGTGCATACGCATATATTTATGTATATGTGCATTATATATATATATATATATATATATATATATATATATATATATATATATGTTGCATATATATATATATATATATGCATATGTTTGTATATATTTGTATTCTTGTATACACACCCACCCACCGCACATACACACACACATGCATACTTATGTATAACATATGGTTCTCAGCGGAAAGGCTGTTGCCATATGGTGGTATCACCTGTATCGTTACTTTTTCAATAGCCATTCGCATGTGCTTGGCTTTTTGTGAAGGAGGGATTTCAACATTGCTACCCCGTGTTGAGTTTCTTGCTGCAATGCAGTTTCATGTGGGATCTTTCGAAAGTAGACGGTCATGTTGGTGCCTGATGACCCTTTCCTCCATCCGACCTAGTTCTCTCAGGTTGTTTTGGCAATATATTAAATCGGTATGGGCCTTTGAATCTGCTTGGTATTGCAGCACCTGTTCCACACTCCAGATTGGACGGACGGGGAGTTCGGATAAGTGCAAGCTTTTCTGTTTGAGAGCTGCTATAACTCCCAATGCGTGTGTATGTTTGTGTGTATGTGTGTACATATATACACACACACATATATGCATACATACACACATATATACACCTGCATTTTTCTTCTTATTTATAAGTGACAAACTTACTACACACTCTGCCACGCTGTTTCTGCCAGAGATAATAATATTATAGTGAAACATGTCTGTGGAATGCTCTGCTAATTACACTTTAATTCAGTAGCACGTAATTAATTCAATGAAAGAACTGATTTGTCATTTCGATTGACGGGGACCCATGACCGACACCATATAGATTCATACATACATATTTGTGTATATGTGTATGTAAATGTATGGGTGTATGTGTAAGTATATGTATGTATGTGTGTAATGTATATATATATATATATATATATATATATGTAATGTTTATACATATATGAATATATATATATATATATCTATATTTATTTATATACATGTATTTGCATGTATATATATATATACTCTTTTACTCTTTTATTTGTTTGTCATTTGCCTGAAGCCATGCTGGAGTTCCTCCTGTAGTCAAACAAATCGACCCCAGAAACTCATTCTTTTTAAGTACTTATTCTATCGGTCAGATATACCGAACCGCTATGTTACGGGGGTGCAAACACAGCAGCATCAAGCGATGGTGGGGGTGACAAACACACACACACACACATGTATATTCGATGGACTTCTTTCAGTTTCGGTCTACCAAATCCACTCACAAGTCTTTGGTCGGCCCGAGGCTATAGTAGAAGACATGCAGTGGCATATACGATGTGCATATAGATGTATATAGGTATATATTTATATGTGTTTATATGTGTGTATTATATATATATATATATATATATATATATTATATATATATATATATATATCTGAGATAACTTTCTAGGTGCAATCCCTTCGGTCACGACATAGACCATGAGATTGCACCTAGAAAGTTACCCTCCCAGGCACAAGTCCGGTCAATGTTGTTTATGGAAGACCAGCTTCCCTACTTTAGTCGTTTGAAAAATCTGTATTGTGAAACCCATATTTACGACAGAAGAAGATTGAACTTTCTGGTAAAGTAGATGTCATCTATTTTAGATATTGAGTACATTTTTCTTCGTTTGAAAACACAAACGTTCATCGGTTTTTAAATATATATATATAGGCGCAGGCGTGGCTGCGTGGTAAGAAGCTTGCTTCTCAATCAGGTGGTTTCGGGCTCAGTCCCACTGCATCGCCCCTTGGGCAAGTGTCTTCTACGATACCTCGGGCCGACCAAAGCCTTTTGAGTAGATTTGGTAGATGGAAACTGAAAAAAGCCCGTCGTGTATATATATATATATATATATATATATATATATATATATATATATATATATATATATATATATATAATACGTGTGTGGTGTGTGCGATTGTCTCCCCATCATCGCTTGACAACCGATGTTGTTATGTTTACGTCCCCGTAACCTAGCGTTTCGGCAAAAGAGACGGTAGAATAACTACTAGTCTTACAAAGAATGAGTCCTGGGGTCGATTTGTTCGACTAAATGCGGTGCTACAGCATGGCCACAATCAAATAACTGAAACAAGTAAATGAATAACAGAATAAAAGAAATATGTGTGTATATATGTGTGTGTGTGTGTATGTGTGTGTATGTGTGTGGCGTATGCCTGTGTATATATATATATGGCAAATTTTCATGTATTATGTGATTCATTTGCAAACTGTCTGTCATTGAAATATCTTGTCTGTAAATTATGGCATTCTTGACATTCGTATTTTTTAATGAGTTGAGATTAATCTCACATTCAATAATTCAAGTCATATTCTTAGTCGCCGACATACGCAAGAGCATAGACTACCTTGCTATACCACCTTCCTCTATAAATGTTTGGCTTTGTTCCAGTTCATTAGAAATCTTACATTTGTATGTGTACATACAATTTTTGGTGTTTAGACTCACTAACGCACATAGATGCATATGCGGTTGTGTATTCAAGATGTTGCGCGTTCGATTTAACTGTGTAACAAGATAGACGTTTTCTACTATAATCTTAGGTCGATCGAAACCTTCTTCATTAAATTAGATATGCAGAAGCTGTATGCCCGTGAGATTGACCGTATCAGATTAGTCGCAGTTTCTCTTTATCTTCACATTAGATTTAGAGTATTGCTTAAATCCCAATTAAGATTCTTAGATAAGATCATTGGTGTTGTCGTTCCTTCTTTGACTAGTTCTTCTACGTATGCAAAAAACAACTCCCCACAAAAAAACAAAAACAAAAATAAAAACAACAATTTTGTATATCTGAAGTAAATTATATCATATATAATTTATTATATTTATTATTCAATATTTTATATATTTTCTTCAGTATATATGCTGTAGTTGTAGATACAGTTGTTGGAGTGTTCGACAACTAAAGATCGCAAGTTCATATCATGTAGACTTTGCCCAACTGCTTCCCCTTAAATCTTGACAGCGGTTACTGAATGAGCATAGTCCAACGTAATGCTAGCTCTTGTTAATTTGACAAGTGCTTTGTTTGCGTTCTGTATTGAGTTCAACTCATGGATTTTTTTTTATTAAGGGATGAGCCTTACCAAGTTGACTTACTCTAGGTATAAATACAAGAAGACGATAGTTTCAGCGGTATCCATACCCAATGAATTATAGAATTCTCTATCATGACGTCAACACATGTCAACGTATGGCATTCATACATCTATGAATAGAGGAAGGTAGTTACATGGTGGCTGGCTGCTCCTTGCAGATCTTGACCTCTTATGTTATTGCTGTTTCCTAGCACGAGATCTCAGATAATTTTTGAGTCCGGAAAGGCGTTTGAAGAGCTGATCGCGTATAGTGTAGCACTGTCTCATTTCATCATTTTCCATTCACCTGTTATGAATATCTTCTTTAAATCTTTAAAAATGTTTCAGCCCGAAAGCTGCGGCCATGCTGAGCTTCAATCCTTCACGTAAACTGCAGGTTTTTGACAGATACTGAATTGAAAAGGGTCATTTAGAAAGTGTAGTTGAGTAATTGTGTCCTACGTGTGTACTCTTTTTTAATGTACCCTACACACTCATAACTCCACCCCCATGTTTATGTATTTAAGATCCACATGATGTATTTCTGAAATGTTTTGCTTGCTTTCACTGTTCTGCTTACCAAGGGAATTTTTAGAACACATATCCGATGGCCTCTATCTTTTCTAGAGACCTCCGGCTGCTCAAGACAATGGCTTAAACACTTAATAATAATAACCGTATGTATGTATGTATGTATGTATGTATGTATGTATGTATGTATGTATGTATGTATGTATGTATGTATGTATGTATGTAATTGTGTGTTTACGTGATATGAATATTTATAAGCATGAATGCTATGTACCTGTTTATGTATGCACGTTGTATATATACGTTTGTCAAACAGTATCAGTCTCATTTGTCTGAGTATGGCGCTAATGCTACTTATAGAGATCAGAAATGGGAGGTTACTTTCATTTCAGTAAGTAGTTTTGAAGGCAGTTGATTTCAAAATGTGTGTGAGTGTGTTTGTATATGTATAAATATATTTATATATGCATATGAATATTCGTGTGTGTGTGTGTGTGTTTGAGGAATGATTAGACGTGTATCATAACGCAGTTTAGTAGCTCTGTGTACAACTGTGCTATCTTAGGACATATTCGGATTAAATTCCAAGCATTTTGCGTTAACATTATCTTTTTTCCCATCTATCTATCTATCTATGTCTGTCTGTCTGTCTGTCCATCCGTCACGCGTATACATACATACATGCATACATACGTACGCACACACACATATATATATATATATATATATATATATATATATATATATATATATATATATGTCAACACTAAGATTACATACATAAGTATGTCGACACACATATACAATAGTATCGACATACATTTTTATCTTTGTGTATCGATGAAATAAGTAGCAGTAATGTTATGCTATTGATCCAATCAGCTAAAACATCTCCATTGTAAAAAATTATCCTTCTATTTATTCAAAAGGAATCAGAATATTATATCAAGTCCCTGAAGAAATATTATCTTCTGCGAAAAAAGTATGTGGCTTAGTACCAATGTAAGAAAAAAAAATCATTATTAACGTTACTATTTTGCTTATTAACGTTCGTTTGGATTCTATTGCACAATGTTCCTGGCAATAGAATTTGTTAATTCCCATAGAAGCCTTCCTTTATTTGTAAACATTCAAGAAGTTTACAGCAAATGTTATCTGCATATCGGCAAATGTCAAAAATAATTACGAAAATTAACAACAAATGGTGCTTGCAATTTGTGTAAATGCCCAGAGAATGTGTCTGGCATACTAAACCAGAAGTAATACGAAAGTGAACAAAATCGCGGCAGTCTGTTGTCTGTTCACGTGTTGTCAATAACTTGGGTTTTCACCTAAATTAAACTTCACAGCAAAACTGAGCAAGTTTATATGCACAAACTTAATTATAACTTTAACTACATGCTAGAAAGTATAATTAACCACTGTTCTCTCAACGTGTGAGAATTGGTCCGCGAATAAAATTGTCTTCGTTCCAAGTGTTGCACACTGTCGTATGCAACAAGTCGTTAAATGCGTCTGAATTAGAAAATTCTTTACTCATGAATTGTGTCATTCACTAATGAATGTCTGGGAGAATATTAGAATATTTACTCGTGTATAGTTCTTCATTCACGTGTTTAGATTATTTAGATGTTCGAGTCTGCTCTCAACCGATTTAGACGAACATAGGTAGTTGGTAGGGATAGTATTTCATCACAGTCAACATTAATTTGTGTCTGTGATTGATACATTTAATTCCCAGCGTCCTAGATCCACTTAGCTAAAGCGTGCATTATTTATTTTACAGCTATACAAGAAACTCCGTGGAAAGGACGAGTGATTCGCCATTGTACTTTTCTTTACTCAATACGGCAGACAAAAGCTGAAACTATCCGCAATATGTTAGGGTATCATAGACGAAGAAGCTTACCGCTCATCTATTTACAGAAACCAGCAACGTCTTTACTATATATTCTTGTTACTTGGACGAAGATTAACTTTCGACATAGTTGTCTATGCTCTCATCGAATCATTTACTTCATTAGATGACAACGAAATTGCCGGCTTTTGTTCTGTTCTTTCTACAAAACCACATGAATTCGCAAACATGTTATTGAAAAGCTTTGGCGCTGTTGGTAGGTTCACAATAGTAGCTAAATTAATGCTTTCACCGATATCAACGGTTCATTGGTCTTCTGCTTATTTTTTATCTTTGCAAAGAACGGTAATCACTGGCAGGTATCATTTCCGGAGGTTTCTTTCAATTATTCTTGAAAATTTGATGAATTCAGTCAGTTTAGTATAAAGCGTATTGATTGAACCAAACAAGGAATCACACACACACACACACACACACACACACACACACACACACACACACACACACGTACATAAAACGCTATTGTCATAACCATTGCAATCACCACCAGCGTTATTGTCACAGTTATCGTTGTCATCGTCATCATGAAGACCCCACTCCATGCGACGCTTACCATTACCAGATGATCATGAATCAGAATAACCTCCTACGCATATATATGTATATATTCATACAATGTATAGGGAGCCACACACAAATATGCGTGCATATATATATATATATATATATATATATATATATATATATATATATATATATATATATATATGTGTGTGTGTGTGTGTGTGTGTGTGTGTGTGTGTGTGTGTGTGTGTGTATGTGTGTGTACGTATGTTTGTATTTTCGTATGCACAGGTGAAAATATTAACCCATAGTTATGGCATTTGTTTTGCAGTCACGAGGTTTCAAGTTCGCAATATCTACGTAACATCTTCCCATCTTATGTGTCTTCAACTTAGCCTCAAGTTTAGCTAAGCCTTTTGCGTGAAATTTAGTAGATGAAAATTGTGGAAGCTGGTCGAATGGACTCTATCTCTCATGTAATGGACCGGATTGCTACATACTGTTTCTGCGCTTGAAGATTGTAGTAAGTTTAGATGTCTTTGAGATACTTAGCTGCACACACGCTAATTAGGCAAGTTCAATCGATCGAACAATTAGAAAAAACATAATCAAAACCGAGGCAGGATCCAATCACATATTTATATGTATTTACATATGTGCGCGCGTATGTATGATTTTCCATTGTAATCTGTATTATTTCTTTGCACTTTTTATTAGTGAAGACAGTTTTATAAATTTGTACCTGTGTAATATGTGCATATATATCGGTTTAAGTATGAATATACTTGCAATTGCGTAATGATTACACATATATCTTGAGTTCACAAACATGTTCATGTACATGGCATATGCATCCAGGATTGTGTGAATCTTTTCATTGGAGGAAACTGAAACAGAATTTCTGAAAATATTTTATAAACCTTTACTGTATCACTAGTCAATTACAATGGGAGGTGGGGGTGGGGGGCATGAATTAATTTGCTGCGTTGCACCTTGGGAAAATCAAGCATTTCCAGGTTTTTTGACAAATCAGTTGTTAGAGAACCTAGTGTACCTATAACAATAGTTACAACTGCGGAATTATAGTCTGGGAATAAGTATTTTAAGCTTCATATTAGTTCGTCACGAATGTGTTCCTTTTGCACACTGAACAGTATAAGGTCTGTCTGTTGTGTTTGTACTGAATTGAAGTTGTTATTGAAAGTATTCCTTATTTTTAAAGGTATGTGTGGATACTATTGAAAATATGGCAAAGTAGTAATTTGTAGACATTTTTGAACAGCTGCTAATGACGTTGATATATTTTGCACTAGTTTGGCACAATATTTTCTATCACAATGTAAAAATTTAGAAGCATCCTTATCTTTCTTATTGGTAAGGTATTTAGTGGCTTTCTCTTGAGTCTGAATAGCGAAAGTGTATCATTCTTAGTGAAATTTGATCTGTGTCACAGGTTCAGGAGAAGCCACTTTTCCTGTCAAATACTTTTGGTTTCTCTTTATGGTGGGATTTCTACCCATGCATAAATTCTTGCTGATAAGATGAATGTTTCGCCTCCAAGCTACTGCTTGAGTTGGTTAGTCTTGCTAAATTTGGACTACATGGAACAGCTGTACATTCAGAGTGCTAGTTCAATCATTCATTTGCTCTCAAGATATTATTTTTCACTGTTGAGTTCGCGTGTTTATTTCTCTCGTTAATGTTCAGTGTGAGTTGGCGGAGTGATACAATGCAGTCTTTTGGACAGACTGTATGATTGTGACTCCATTCTACATCTTGTCATTGTTACTGTTGAGATGGATTGTACACATAGTGGTTTAAATCTTCCTGAGTCTGATACTCAAGTTTCGAATCTCTTGAGTTTCGAATCCATTCTAGTGTGCCGAATGTTGGTACGAGCACTGGTACTATAGAAACATTATGAGATATCGTCTTGTTGTTTGTTGACAGCTCTGATATACGTATCTTCCAAAGTCTGCTGAAGTACTCCCTTGCCACTCTAACTATGCTCACAGCATCAATATATGGAAAATTCTCATCAATTACGAAATACTTCTAACATTCGTCATAGGACATAGGGGAATGACGTATTGATATCAATATTTCTTGTCTGTTTAATAATCTTTCCCCGATTGGTTATCATATATGAACATTTATCCTGACCAATCTCCATTCTTATCTCCTATGAAAATGTGACCAGCTTTAATATCACTTGGCGAGGTGAATATTATCTGAATAGAGCTTCAAATCATCGTAAAAACAAAATGGAAACAAACCAAAACGTGTTTACGACATTAAATTTCCTCTAATCTGCAGTTCTTAAGATGTAGTTTTGGTTATTTCCTCAACAGGTGTGACAAAAGGTTTTCTGCCACTATGAACAGAATCACAGACAATTTATCATTTTGGAATATTCCGTCTACAACATAGTTCTGCTTGTGGTTGTCGCAGCTGTTTGAAAATGTGAGTGTATGCGTACATGTATCTGCACATAAATACATACATACATATACATACATACATACATACATACATACATACATACATACATACATACATACATACATTAATAAACACCCCCACCTCATATATATTTGTATAAATGTATATACATTTATATATTTATATTTATGTACTGTATAAATGTATATATATATATATATATATTTGTATAAATGTATATACATTTATATGCTATGTGTGTGTGTGTATATGTATATATATATATATATATATATATATATATATATATATGTGAGCGGTACATCATTTGTACGATGTGGAAAATATATCGCCAACTTTGCCCAAACGACCTAAACATTAGCTTCAAGGTTCATCCGAGACTTGGACCACGGGCTATACGTCCCCTGCCAAATTCAAGATCACAACATACATGTACACTGCAACATAATTTCTTTTCCTCAACAGGCCCTGCCCTATTTAACATTGTCCCGAGGGAGATCAAAGAGGAAAAGGATCCCATCAACTTCAAACAGAGTCTGGATAGATTCCTTCAAAGAATACCAGACAAGCCACCCATAATTGGATATAACTCACCCAACAAGAACTCACTACGTGAACAAAACTGGATACAACTCACCCAACAAGAACTCACTACTTGAACAAAACTTGACTTAAACAGGATTCGAATAATCCTATCAGGTGGTGCTATTAAGTTAGACATGGCCTGGACCAATCTCTGGTCGAAACATATCTAAGTTTTATCTAAGTTTTATATATTCATACTATATATGTATATATAAATATATTACGCACACACATACATGCATACACACATCTGTGTAGTTATATATACATCTATACACATATCTACATATTTATGTCTATATATACATTCATGTATATGCCTGCATGTGAGTATATATATATATATAAAATGGGTAGGAGAGAGAGAGAGAGCGATAATGAAACAGGAGAGATAAACATTTTTCTGTAGTCTGAGTGTAATTTATTTAAACTCATATCTGTTGTTCTATTTTTTTTATCTTTCGCTGCTACAGTTGCTGTTGCTGAAAACTTAAATGCTGCACAATTTTGTTCTTGTAATTGCTATGACTGCATTGTATGTTTCTGTTAAAGCAGTTTGATGTTACTGCAGTTATTGTTGCAAATGTTTTTAGTGCAGATATGCAGCACACTTAGTATTACAGCAGTTGGTTGTCGCTGCATTTGTTGCAGTTGTTGTTGTCCTCTGTACTTATTGCTGCTGTTGCAATTATAGTTGTTGTTTCAACTGCAGTTAATACGCAATATTTTTGCACTTGGTTCGCTTTTGTTCTTACTAATGCAGATGCTGTTGCTGCAGTTGTTTTAACTACAGTTGCTCTCATTGCTGCTGTTGTTGCTACTGAAGTTGATGATATTGAAAATGTTGCTTTTGTTATACTGTTGTCGTTGCCACCGATGTCGAAGATGTTGCTATTGTTGCTTCTGAAGTTGAATGATACCGAAAATGCTGCTATTGTTGTCGTGGCTACTGCTGTTGTTGCAATCATTTTTGCGCCACTGCAACTGTTGCTATTGTTATTTTCGCTACTGCAGCTGTTATTACCGAAGTAGGCGACATCCGAGAGGTTGCGATTGTTATTATCATCGTTTCAGTTGTTGCTATTATTGTCGCGACACTTCAGTTGTATATACTATTGCGGTTGTTATTAATGCTGCTATTGTTGACACCGCTGTGGTTGTTGCTATTATTGCTGCACCACAGCAATTGTTGCTCTTGTAGTTAATACAACATTTGTTTCTGCTAGTGTTTTCACTATTGCAGTTGTTGACATTGTTGGAGGTACAATAGTCAGTGTTACGGAACTTGTTTTTTTAATTTTAGCTATTGCACTTGTTTTCTGCTCGTCGCTACTGCAATTGTTGTGCCTAATGCAGTTGCTGTTGTTGTCGTTGCATCAAAAGTTGTTGCTGCTACGGATGTCGTGTAGTTGTTGCTGCTACTTTGTTGTGACTGCAGTTCTTGTTACTACTGCAATTGTTGCCACAGCAGTTTTTGGTATTGTTGTCACGGCAGTTTTTGGTATTGTTGTCGCTGATTCTTCAATTGTAGCTTTTGTTGTTGTCACTACACTGAAGTGTTGCAAGAGTTTTCCCAATAAGTTGTACAGCAACGTTTGTGTTATTTTCTTTTTTTAAAATCATAATTTTTACTTCAATATTTATTATTATTATTATTATTATTGTTACTTTTTTTTTTCTTCTTTCAAATTTGCTTCCATTTCTTGCCGAGTGTCTTCCCGACTCCTAGGGCAAAGAAACTCATTGGTAGACCATTAAACCAAACTCAATAGTTTGTTCATTTAAAAATTTTTTTTTTTTTTTTAAGTTAAATTAAAATACATGAGCAGCAACAGTTCTCACATCGACAATGCTCTTCTCAATACGTGTGATGTACCAGTTAAGACAATCTTTTGCACTTCTTGCAGGGATGGTAAGCCAGGGATCATTCTCATATAATTTTCAGTTTCCTTCTTGATCATTCCTAGTGCTTCTATGATCACTGGTATTGTAACCGCCTTGAGATGCCACTATTATTATTATTATTATTATTATTATTATTATTATTATTTATTATTATTATTAAAATGTCAAGCTGGCAAAATCGTTAGCATGCCGGGCAAAACTCTTAGCGGCATTTCATCCGTTCTGAGTTCCAATTCGCCGAGGTTGACTTTGTTTTCCATCCTTCGGGATCGATGAAATAAGTACCAGTTGAGCCCTGGTGGTGATGTAATTGACTAGCTTCTCCCACCAAATTTCAGCCTTCCGCCTTTAGTAGAAAGGATTATTATCGTCACGAGCTGGCCGAATAGTTTTAGCATCGAAGAAAGTGCCTTGCTACATTTGTTCTGACATTTACATTCTCAGTTCAAAATCTCACCGTGTAACTTTGCTTTTCTTCTTTTGAAATGGATAAAATGAAGTGCTGGTCAAGTTCTGGGTCGACTCGACCCTTCCCCTAGAAATGTGCCTAAATTAGGAGCAATTATTAATATTGTTATTGCAGTCATTACCATTATAAAATGTTGCTGTGAGTGGAAGTGACTTCAGCTTGCTCAAAGAGTTTGGGAATTTTGACCTAGCACAACTAAAGAAAAACATTTCATTCGAGATAAATTTCTAAAGAAAATATTCTGGAATGCGTTGGATGTCTACTTTTTGTCATTTTTCGACAAATTTTATTTTCATGTTTCTGCTTGCATTCAACTGAAGATGACATTTCCGGAGAGAAACACCCCATCAAAAAAGTGAATATGAATATAAATATGCAGTAAAGGCGGGGTGGAGGGTAATTTTCAATGTGATGTCACGGCAAAGTTTACGCGTTGCACGCGATAAAATAAAATTTTATCAGTGAAAAACAAACATCAGTTTGAACAATTTGAACGACACAACAATACATTTTCCAAGTTAGGATTTTTACTTGGTGTTTGTATTTTGTTTGCAACAGAACTTGTATCTACAGAGGGTCATTATGCCAATAACAGCAATAAACATGATCTGGTTCAGTTTCACTCCTCTAAGGTGTAAAACTGAACAAGTGTATTTATAATTATTGGCATAATAACCCTCCCTAAATATGAAAAAAAGTAGGATTTTTAAACAAAAGATAGCCCTAAGGAGAGACAAAAGCCTTGTGAGTGGATTTGGTAGACGGAAACTGAAAGAAGCCCATCATATATATGTATATGTATTGTGTGTCTATATTTGTCCTCCCAACATCGCATGGCAACCGATGTTGTTGTGTTTACGTTCCCGTAACTTAGCGGTTCGGCAAAAGAGACCGATAGAATACGCACTAGGCTTACAAAGAATATGTCCTGGGGTCGATTTGGTCGACTAAAGGTGGTGCTCCAGCATGGCCACAGTCACATGACTGAAATAAATAAAAGAATAAAAGAATATGAAGCAAGCACAAATATCGTTTAAAATTTACGACGGCTGCTTCGTTAAAATTTTATTTATTTAATTTATTAAAAAAATTACATCATTAAATATAATCCAATATCATCTGACAAAATTTTAAACAGGTAAGATTTGAAACAATCTGTACGTAGCAAACTAATGGTCTCATCCCTCAGTCGGATCTATCGTATAAATTGGATTTGCTACTTGCGTATCTACGGTATCCTATCAACACTTGATGTCTTCAATGTTGTTTACTTCACTTTGAGCTTTATGTTATCGCTAGCCATTTCTGACATCCATCGAGATGGTGTGCCTTGATTCTTATGAACTCCCATAACAAAATCAGGCACACACACACACACAATGTGCGTGTCTGTGCTCGTGCCTGACTTTGTGTACTGAGTTTGTGCAACTGAAGTGACAGATGAAACGTAAGCCGTGAGAAAATAAATAAACTCCACTTATAAATTCTAATATATAATAGATGTGCACATCCCCAGAGATACAAGCACGATTTTGTGTTTGTGAGTAAAATTTCGCTTACATAATCTGGTGGCATTTAGGAAAACAGCAGATAGGAATTCAGAGTGAAAAAAAATGACAAACAACTAAAAAAAAAGAGTACAAAGTACCTCTTTAATGTCTTCTTATATTCGATACTGATGAGGCTGATCACCACCATCATAACTGGTTTGTTTTTTTGAAATTTAAATCAATTCTGATTACGGCAAATATAAATTAACAAGAGTTAATCTAGTTTCCACTATAAACCACATTCGAGCAATTTTTTTTCGCGAAGCGGTCATCAAGAGATATGGATGATCATCAGGCGGGTTTTTCGTTTAGGTGTGTCATTCAGAAAATCCCGCTGATCGCAAGATGCCCATGACTAATATAGACTGTCTTATTTGAAACTAAATCTATTATTTAAAGTAATACCAGCTGTAGTTTATACTATCCGTGCATAGATACACACAAACATACACGTATGCCTACCCGTCTGTATGTATAAGTGCGTGTGTGTGTGTGTGTGCGTGTGTGTGTGTGTGTGTGTGTGTGTGTGTGTGTGTGTGTGTGTGTGTGTGTGTGCTGTCCGGTCAATTTATCGCTGGTCAGTTCATTGCCACATCAATTTATCGCTAGAACTATTTGTCGTCAGTGTCTGCTTCAGAATGCCACCAAGTTATTAAATGGTGCTTAAACAAGGTATTGAACTGGCTTTAAGGAATAAAATTTTCTCCTCCCGTTGGTATCTAAATGTGCGAATAATGAAAATTCGAAAGGCGTGTCAAAAAGTAAATGAAATTAAAATTAAGATAAAATCCGTACATGCATGTAACTTCTTTATTTTGTTCAGTTTCTATCCTGTAATCTACGGAACACAGCAAAAGAAACACATAAAATGACATGAGCAGAATTTAAATGGTAATATACGATTTAAATATGTAACAAAAAAATAAAAGCTAAAATTAATTTACATAAGATATTTTTAAAATTATCAAGAACATATAAAAGTGATATTTAAAAACTAGAGTTAAGTAAAAACAGTGCGGTATTCTAATTGCAGATTTGAGTAACTATTTTAAAGAAATTTTTTTTCATTCGTTTAAAATCTTCATTGTCAATTACATTTCTCGTGCGTTTGTTCATATCTCATATTTCATCTTTTGGCTGTTTCTTCCCATTCGATACATTCTGGCAGTTTGGCACTTATTTGGATCCATTATGATCACATATTTTTGATAAAGGAATTAGATAAATGGCTTTCGATATATGAGC
Source organism: Octopus sinensis (assembly GCF_006345805.1). Taxonomy (NCBI): domain Eukaryota; kingdom Metazoa; phylum Mollusca; class Cephalopoda; order Octopoda; family Octopodidae; genus Octopus; species Octopus sinensis. The sequence goes on along the minus strand of NC_042999.1, from coordinate 76,833,490 downwards.
TTTCACATTATTTTCATTCCTACTTCTCCCGAACCATTATTTTCATTTATTTACGATATATATTAGAAACCTAGCTCTAAGTACTCGGAGAACAACTCACAGTATCGATTCAAAACATAGTCGAATACCTGAGTCAAGTAACAGTGGTGTGTGTGTGTGTGTGTGTGTGTGGTGTGTGTGTGTGTGTGTGTGTGTGTGTGGTGTGTGTGTGTGTGTGTGTGTGTGTGTGAGTGTGTGTGTGTGTGTGTGTGTGTACTAGCGCAGACAGTTATATATATATTTACATACATGCATATATATATACATGCATATATACAACACCCAAGCACATGTGGCTTGGGTGTTGTTCTAATGATCTTAAGATGGTAGTTTCAATTCCTGGACCGAGCGATCCGTTGTGTACTTGAGTAAAACATTCATTTCATATTGCTCCAGGGAAGAACATACATGCCAGAGGAACTGGGAAACCGGCTCTATGCTTCTTACGGAATAATGTGGACTAACCTATATAATAACTGTCTACGCTAGTACTTAGAGTTTCTCGGTTCCCTTTTCCACACGGAAGCAGAGTACAAACATGATATTTTTGGAGCAAATGGTGCTCCACCCAACAAATGTTCAAAATGTCTTGCATCTCTCCTTCACAAATAATGTGGTGCTCATCCACAATGTTAATGTGACACCAAGGATTTTCATGACCATAAATTATTTAGAACTAGCCGATAAAAAACTGCAGATATGCAACCTGAACATTCTTGTACCTAATTGGAAAGGCATTTAGAAAGAAATCCATCGGGGAACAAAACTGGTCTGCCATTCTCTCTATGCAGGATATTGACATAAAGCTACAGAACTTTATGACAATCAAGCAAGATATATGCAGTAAATTTGCTCAACAGAAAAATAATTCCCAGAGATAATAAAATTGTAATGAGACGAAGATTAAAGGTTTCAAAATCGTCTAAATTGGTCACTAAAGGATGGTAAAGAATCTTTTCTCAAGCGAGCACTTCTTGAGATTGAAAATGAACTCAAACATTGAACAGAAGAAAGTGTCAATTCCAGTGTCAAAGAGTACGGGACTTGGGGATTGATACGAGAAACGATGCATCGTTTCATGTAATATTACCTAGATGGTAGTACTGTGCAGGTGAATGACCGAATGGTTTCTTAGAACTTTCAGAACAAGAGGCCAGAAAAGTATGCTGGTTCTCTGGAGGACATTTTCCTCAGCCTTCTGGACTACTGCTCTCAACTATGATCAATTTACTAGCAAAACACAAGGCAGGTTAGTGGCGCTGCAGCTAGAAGATTGCGTAAATAACTTACTTGAGCTACTGGGAGAGACTGAAAACATAGTAACTCTACTTCTTGGCTCGAAAGCGGGGGAGATATGTGGAGATATAGATATGGAATATCTGGGAGGGATGGTGCCAAACTGTGGTACCTAAAATTATACCAGCCTCCGAACACGACTCAGTTGCACTGTTCCAAAAATCTCATCCATCCCGTGTAGAATAAGGACCAGATACTGCAATAGCTTGGCATTCAAAGGTCCATAGCTATGAAATATCACGCAAAAAAAAAAAGAAACCTGAAAAATATGCATAGAATGGGGGAAGGGTTAGGTATTTCTTGAAAGCATTTTGACCTTGTGCTGTCCAAGTTCCCAGAGGATAACAGTATGAAACTCCCTTATTAACCGAAAGCCAATGACGTAGGAATGACCATTGAAAAGGTGATAATACCGGCGGTGCCACTGCATGGCTACAGTCTTTAGACCGAAACATATAAAAGTTTATATGTGTGTGTATATATGGGTTTACACACACACACACACACACGCACACACACATATACATATATATGTATATACACACACACACAAACACTTTATGTATAATATATATATATAATGTGTTTGTGTCTGTGTGTGTGGATAATGTGCATATACATATATATGTATATAAATATATATATATATATATATATATATATATATATATATATATATATATATTTATATACATATATATAATATACACATGTATGTGCGCATATATATGCAAGAATGTACGTAAACTTGATATTCCACACACATATTTCACATATACGTCGAGAGCGATATAGTAACGTAACATGCATGCATGCATATCTAGATGTGATGCTACATGGTTGCCTGCATATTTGCTGCACAAACAGTCACAATGACTCTAAAATCAGGCGACTATAAAGATAATGTTCTGGAAGACAATAAAAGTGTAGTGTGCATTTGCAGATATGTGCGAGAGCAATCCTTTGTCTTTTGTATTGTTTGCACCATTTCTTCTCTGTCAGTAATTGGATTCATTGAGACAATTAGGAGAATTGTTGTATTTCCTTAGTCCCTTGTTGTTGCCTTCCTGTGTATGTGTGTGTGTACTTATTTCTATGACTGTGTGTTTGTTCGCGCATGCTTATGTGCTTGTGTGTCATATTCCTGTCAGATATGTACGTGTATATATAATTATCTCTGAACATCATCTATGTATATATATATATATATATATATATATATATATATATATATATATATATAACTGTGAAGTTATGTTTATACACACGCATTCACACGTACTGAATTTTATATATTAAACGCACGTATACACACGCGCACACCTTATAGGTATAATTTAGATATCTACCAATCCATCTCCAAGTTGGTGAATATATTTATGTATGTAGATTTGTATAGGTGTGTGTGTGTGTGTACACAAACATGCATATGCTCAGAAATGTAACTGTAGAGACGTGCGTCCACACACTGACACATAAAAGAGAATCTCACCTAAATATACATAAAACATTCATATGTATTCTTTAGATGTAGTAGATAATGCGTATTAAACACATATACTGATAAACTGTACGCTGTTTGGCGATTACAAGCACATACATTTGCATAAATTTATACTCAAATGCATTTTATACATATTTATACATAGTAATGCACATACACAAATTTAAACAGTCATCCATAAACACAGCACATAATCATATATACATAGGTAGAATGGCTTTGATTAAAATACACCCCACCTTTAACTTAGGAGAACACAGGTTACGCAAATTCTTAATTACATTTCAATGTTAAATGTTACCTTACTTATGGGACATGTACTCTTATACTGATTACTTTATATAAATACATTTCCCCCTCTCACATGTATATAACTGTGTGTGAATATAAACTTATTTATGAGTGTGCATACGATATATGCACACTCATAAATAACTATCTGTACATGTATTCATACGTATGTACACACATACATATATAAATATAGATATGCTGATATATACATATTGGCCTACCTGCCCTAGCAAGCTGGGTGACATCATTCGATAGTTAAAACAATGCGCTTTGCATTGTAACCAGCAGTGTAGAACATCCGATAGTCAGGTCGATACTATGATATATATATATATATATAAGGAGAGGGAGAGGAGAGAGAGAGAGAGAGAGGAGAGAGAGAGAGAGAGAGATTGCATATATACAACCAATATATGCACACGTGTGCGTGTGTGTGGCAGTAATTTTATACATAAATGCTATGTGTATGAATAAGAGATGGAATTAATGAGTTTCCATAATTTCCCCTGTTCTTGCTCTTGTCATCTATATTCACGAAGAATGGCGTGTTATCCTGATTCTGATAGTCAAATGATATGCGCCTTAATATCTCATGCGTATACATTACATATATAGTTAGTGCCATAAATGTATGTACGTATATACGTTCATGCACATACATGCACTTATATGTGTATGTGTATATCTAAACATACGCAAATACTTTTGAAAACCACGCAATTTGAAAGCAAAATAGTGCGTGTCCTAGTAGTTTGTACGGTTCCATAGTTCATGCATCTTTGTATTCTGTATGTTTAGACATGCTCCCCGCCTTCCCTCATCCACTCACTCACTCACGCTCTCTCTCACTCACACATGCACACATCTCTCTATCTATGTATATCTGTCTGTATAGACTCCTCTACTTCACATCGAAACTTTCTGAAATAATATCTGAAGCATTTTATCTGAGTGGTTTTGATAGCGAGCAAGAATTAGCTTTTGCGAAGTAAACTTGTCACCGCTGGCCGCCAGTAACTCTTCGCAGATGACCGGAAGTTCAAGTTTAGCCTTTTGGAATTTCATACTCGTGCATTTTCTCTACTCTAACAGACGCAAACTCTCCTCATGCGTGCGCGCGCGTAGGAAATGTGCATGTGTGTGTATATGTTTAAAATATAGAGGGGCGTTTGAACAGACACATCGTGCATAAATACATGCATTGCTATCTATCCATTTCTGTATGCACACACACACATACACACACACACACGCTGTAAAATTTCATTAATCAGTATCAAATAGTGCGGTAGACCCAATTGTCGGGTCTAACCCTATTTTTCTCTGTTTGCTTTTCCAAATTTTTTGCCTAAGCACCATCACTGGGCACTGAGGTCAGCCTGTCATTGTCTACAATAAAGTTGAAAACAGCAGACATCATCGCCTAAATGTTTTGCATCAGCTTTTATCAACTTATATATTGTCCATCCATTAGTGTAGAGGTCTTCCGATGTTAGGAAGATTGACTAATTTGGAAAGAAAGGTGTGAAAAGAAAGCATGTAACTCTCATATTGCATTCAGAGATTGAAATCACACAACGATCGAGCTGAGGTGAAAACCGAAATGCAATTCAACATGAACATATGTAGTTCACCCTTTTTGTGACATTGAGAAACTAAAGGTTATGTGAATGTAATTTATGTCTGAATGAAAGGTAATTAGAAGTGTTGATGTGTGACAAACGTTACAAAAAGAAAATAATAATAATAAATAAAATATAAACTTTCAAAAGTCGATACAGTGTTATTTAAGTGATTTCTTGCAAAGTGATCCAAGAATAAACCAATTTCAAAGCCAATGGTCGTTGAAATCGCCAAGCAATTACATAAAGATATGGGTATTGCGTAGAATTGTGTGTTCATTTTTTGGTGATTTAGGGGTTTTAAAGTACGACATGGAATTCGAGAACTTAATCATTCAAGTGAAAAGCGACCGGCAGATATCGAGTGTAATGAAGACTAGAGTCATCTATTTGATAATCTGATTATACCAGCTTTTTTTTTCTTTCTAAAACTGAGTTCTCAATACATTGGTAGTTTTGATGATCTGTTAGTATCCCGGACTCAAGAGTACTCGATTAGCGAAATCGTGCTCTGCTTATATTATAGAGAAATTCAAGGTATATATGAGAAAATGTGGTTAGTATATATATGAAGAAAGATTATATATATATATTTAAAATATATATAATATATTTAAGAACGCATACATCCAAGCGTGAGTGCGTGTATGTGTTTATATATATATATATATATATGAATGTATGCATGTGTGGTGTGTATAATGATTATTGAAAATTATATTTATCATAATTTTAAAATAGTATTCATTATAAGAGTTTGAAGAACGTGTTTCTATTTATAAGAAAGCCTTTCAATGTTTATCCAGAGGAGAAAGTACAGTGCCAGTGATGCAATCTATAGCTTCTGAACATCGTAGCTGGGAAAACTTAATTCTGTGATAGGAGACTTACCAAGGGTATCTGTGACAGAGCAAACTCCGTTGAAATCACCCATGAGCCTGGTAATGTAAAGGATTAAGTTATTCCAAACAAGAACGGCCTTTCGGAGAAGCTTCGATGCAATTTCCATCTACCAAATTTCACAAAGCTTTAGTGGAGCCTGAACTATAATAGATGACACTTGATCTAGATGCCGTAATGGCGAAATTAAACATCAAACAGTGTAGTTGCACTGGAAACTTCTAATTCACACTGTCTTTCATTTATACTTGATTGTTTACGCGTGTCTGAACAAACAAAGGCAAACAAACTGTGCAGCCAGAATAATTTGAGGTATCAAGCTTTCGTTAAAATCTCTAGACTCTGCGGTGTTGAAGTACATATGATTCCGAATATTCTTAATATTCAACTATTTGCGGCACATACTACTGTTTGATTTAGCCCTTAAGGGAAATATAGTAAATTAAATATTTAGAATCGTGTCTACAGTGAATTAACATCTGATCGTTCGTTTAAACTATGGATTATCTTGAAATAATATGAATAACGTTTCGTTCAGGCATTGCTTGCAGCGTGAATTTGAACGAAAATGCCCAGAAGAGATAGAACAGTATTTCCACGAATTGACTTTATCGTCTTAAATGTCGCTGAAATTGTTTCTTTTGAAAGCCAAAAACGCTGTGAAAGGTTTGTAAAAAAAAAGGATCTTTTTCTGTTTTACTTTCATGGAAGAACATATTGATGAAAGATAAAACAAAACCCGCCCAATACAATGTAACTTCCGGACAAACTATTTTAGAACTTTTTCTTCAAGATCTCAGTATGGCCGCAGTCTAATGACTGAAACAAGTGAAAGATAAAAGATTACATACTACATTTCTGAGAATGCCATGTGGGACTAATGAAGCGAATTCTTATATGAAATAGTTTTCCATTAGGTTTTTTATTGTGGGCAAAATATATTCGTATCTACATTTAAGCTAATCTCCAGAAAACTAACTTGGCTTGTCTAGGCTGTAACTCTTAAACTTATTTCATTGAGGTTTTCCCCAATCCTAGCTCAGCAGCGTTCATACTGTACGAGATTATACGACGATCATATCTTATAGAAATCTTTTAGGAAAGAAATCAAAATTATAAATTACTGTAGTTCTTCACGTGATCCTATGAAAACCTCAAACCACTTGTCACCACTTTATGTTTTTTAACAAGGATGAGTTATTTAAAAATGAAACGCTTTTCCTTGTTTCATATTGCTCTTGCTATAGGATTCTGTGATGCTGTTGGTGATAGTTTAAATTTTAAGAAGTAATTTAGTCATGGAAGGGCACTGCTCTTCTATAAATAAAGATTCAATTTCGTCAAATTGCATAAATTTACAGTGTTGTCTGTCATTAATACCGCTAAACCAGTCTATTATGGCCGTATTAATGCTTCATGATGTGAGAAAAAGTTTCGTTTTCTTTTTTGCTTTTCTTTTGTTCTAAGAATAACGAAATTTAAAATACGTTTAATTTGTTAACTCTGCCTACCCCAATTTTGGTGCATAGATTAACCTGCATATAGGTTACTAGAGAAAACAATTTTTGTAATCTTTAAATGTAATATCTGATGTGTGCGAAGTGAAATTTTTTGTTGTCTGTTTTGAAGGTTGCGACAATTTCCGTGGCTTTCAATTTTATTAAACTATATGTATTAGAGCCGTTTTTCCTGTGCTAGTTACGTTCTTACATAATAGTCTGTTATATGGATTTCTCACGATACTGTAAAAAGTATTTGGTTTGACAGACAGAGGAATTTGCATGGAAGAATTTAAAAACCTATTCTGAATTTACCGGAAGTTTACTCCTCAAGGTTCAAAAGGTTTGTTTCAAACATTTCAAATTGGTTTTTCTTTTTTTTGATAGGAGATATGTTTTATTCTAAATCTGAACTTATTATCTACATTGGCTCCAGATGTACTTTAGTCAGAATACGCTTTTTCAACAGTATCTTTTATATATAGTGTTTAATTAACCGAATTCGCGTAGTATGTGATAGATTATGAAATACGACCGGTAGAAAAAAATAAAACAACTATTTTTTGCAATATATAGTACGTTCAACCTTGTCTAAACTGTTCTTCTTTACTATATATTTATTGGTATGAGATTCGTCTAAACTATCTCCAACGAAATTTTTAATTCGTTTTATAAATTCTTTAATTATACATTTTAACCAGGTTTATTCGACCGGACAATGATTCTCAAGCATTCTGGGCTACATAATAATAAGGGTCAATCGGATTAACAACAATTTAGATTGGGTCTATACCAAAGGCGAGTGTGTCGATAATGAAAAGAACAAAGTAACGTCCATTCACTCCTTGGTTCAAAATTATTTTCTTTTAGAAATTTTATCTACAATGAAGATTTATTACACAAACAAGACCAAAATACACCGGAATCTATATTTAATTTACTGAAATGGTATGAATAACTTTAATTTATTGAAATGGTAAAAGTAATATGATTATATTTGACTCTTTTGACATTAGTTGTTTATTCATCATGAAAATGGAATTTTACAGATTCATTTCATTCATATAAAACAAAATTAATGTTCTGTTTTGTGTTAAATTTCGACATTTTGTTACGCTAAAAATCTGTGAAAAAATCTCATGAAATTAACCGAAATTGCTGTTATTTGTATATGCAAATAAACGACGAATTTTACACAGATTTAATGTTAAAAGGTTCGATGTTTTGAAATCTTATGTATTTAACGGCATTATTCTATTATCCGGTATACAAGTAAACGGACTACACAGGCACTCGCGCGCGCACAGACACAGACAGACACACACACACGTATGTGCACACGCATGCATGTATGTGTGTGTGTGTGTGTGTGCGCGGGCACTTTCTGAACATGTCTGTATATACCATACATTTTAGTTTAACAACATTTCATATCTATCTATCTATCTAATCTATCTATCTATCTATCTATCTATCTATCTATCTATCTATCTATCTATCTATCTATCTATCTATCTATCTATCTATCTATCTATCTATCTACCTACCTACCTACCCACCTACCTACCTACCTACCTACCTACCTACCTACCTACCTACCTACCTACCTAACTACCTATCTATCTATCTATCTATCTATCTATCTATCTATCTATCTATCTATCTATCTATCTATCTATCTATCTATCATTAAGTTATATTTTTGAAATTTGTTCATTTTTCCTCCAACAAAAACATCAACCCCACCACAAAAAAAAAAAAAGGTAAAACAGAAGAGCAACAGCATTATTTCCTTTAATTTGTAAAACATCACTTTATATACTATTAACATACTCTTTATTCACGAGAAATTTAGCATGTAAACTTCATGAAATTTTGACGCTGCTAAAAAATACTTTAATCTTACACACGTCATCATATAATACAAATTCGTTGAAGCGCATCTGAGTCTGTGATGTAGCATTGGTATTTCGTAAATGCCGTTAAATTAATAAACAACATAGCCCTCTCACTAAACAAACTTAACGATAATCAGGCCTAAACGTACGTTCTTTGCTCTCTGACATTATATATATATATATATATATATATATATATATATATATATATATATATATATATATATATATATATATATATATACATGCGTATATATACATGTATGTATATACATGTATATATGTATATGTATGTATATGTAAGTATATATATATATATATATATGCATGTACATGTAAGTATACATATATGTATATATACATACATATATGCATGTATATGTATGTATAAATGCATATTTATGTATGTGTATGTATATACGTATATATATTTATATGTATGTGTATATATATGTATATATATATATATAATGTGTGAGTACCGGTGTATATGTCTGTAAATGTGTGTATTATATTCGGTATGCATATTTATAATACCTATATGTGTATATATATAAACTATACACATATGCATATATCTATATATGTATAAATTACCTGTATAAATATACATCATTTACATTACCTTTATATAAATTTACACATTGCCATATATGTGTGTGTATGTGTGTGCATCTACTTTAAACATTTTGATCGGTTGACCAAGCATATCAAGGGAAATGATTAAAAGCAGTGGCTCTGTGCATTACTATGTTTTACGATGTGTTTGTGTACGTTTGTGTGCTTACGGTAACGTAATTATAAGGAATAGATTTAATGGACTTTCGACAGGCGTATATTTCATGCAAGTCATTATAGTTGCTGATAAACAATAATAGTGCATGTATGTACGTGCGTGTATGTGTGTGTGTGTGCGCATTTATACATATATTTAGGTGTACGGTTATTTATATATGTTATTTATGTGTATCCATCTATATATATATCATAATAAACATGAGATTATTTGTTGTATGCACACATACAGAGACACAGATATGTACACATACACACACGCACATACATACATAGAAAATATCCTCTATCTTTCTTCATTCTGAACGAAATCCTACGAAGAAGTTCGACAAAGTTACAGGTGTATATCAAAGAATAATGTAGTTTTCAGAGTGAAACGCAATCTTTTCATGTCATTAAATCTTACCCCACCAATATATATATGTATATATATATATATATATATATATATATATATATATATATATATATATATATATATATATATATATATATATATATGTATATATATGTATGTATGTATGTATGTATGTATGTATGTATGTATCTGTGTATGTATGTGTGTGTGTGTGTGTGTGTGTGTGCATACAGGATACGAAAGAAATAAAATATATCTCCCATAATTTACAGGTTGGCAAAAAGATAAATGTTATTCAAAACATATTTTAATAACGTTAACGTGAATAGATACAGTTGGTTTCATTTGGCTTTGAAAATGATACCTTACAATTGATGGACTAAAATCACGATACATTATCGATTTCTGAAGCTTTTCATCATTCGGTAAGTCATTTCTGGCGATAATTTTGCATTTCTTCAGTGGTTATTGGTCGATGTTTGTAGAGCTTTCGGATAATTGCAGAGAAAATAATCAGAGAAGTAAGATCAAGCGATCGTCGCCGTGCAATGAAATCAAGTATCCTGGGAACTGTTTTCTCAAAACTACCATTCATCGTCTCTCTGTTTGAGCGGTGGCTCAATCCTACTGAAACCATAAATCCACATTTTGGAACTCTGTGAGTTTTGGCTCAAAGTTTCGTAGTATCTCCACATGTTACTGTAACCATTTTGCTTCGCTCATAAAAAAGTCAAGGCACTAAATATCAAGATTTGCAACAATGCACCATACAGTAACTTGGGTGCTGTGTAGCCTTTCATAATGTTGTTTAGGATTGTTTTCCACCCAGTATCGAAAATTCTGCTTATTGATTCAGCTAGACAAATGAAAGCGGACTTCGTCGCTTGCAAGGAAAAAACAGTATCTGCAAGAACATTGTAAAAGCACATCCTCACAGCATATCATGCGGGTTTTCCAGTCACGATCACGAGGCATAATTTTATGTGATTAGAACTTGAAATTAGAGTTAAAAATTCTTCAGAACACAAGCATACTTATGGCTGAACGTTTAGGAGAATGCAAAACGTTGTCTCATATCTTTCTAGAGCTCGAGCAATCCGAGCTCTTCTAAGAGGTTTTTCTTTTAGCGCCCAACCTATGGTCTTGAATTATCAATCCATAGCAGTATGGAGTTTTCTGTCTGAAAGCGCTTCATTTCGATTTAGCTCGAAAAGGATACGAAAAGCTCTTTGTATCGCAATCACTAACGCACTATTCTTGACAAACGTTTCAACAATAAATACATAATGCGCATCAGTTCCAAATATAATATAAACTAAAAAAAAAAAAAGCGGTAAAACCATAGCTACGTGAAGACATTCTACCTGCCTAATTTCACTAACGCCACTCCAATGGCCGCTTAAAATAGAGACTTTTTTTGGCACCACAGACACACACACACACACATACTCACCAAAGATTACTCCGACTGCTACGTGGCCAAATATTGCGTTTCTCGACTTTATGTGTTCGGTAGTTTGCGATCAAATCATAAATACTGCAAATTCCATATACTGCTGATAAATAATTTACGATAGTTGACAACTTTGAAACATGTCCTCTTGGAGGATCTAAGCACAAATAAGGTGCCAGTAATGGCAGAGAATTGGCTTATTGGTAAGTCGTAGACATCAATGATGAAGACCTTTTAAATTTAAAGTAGCAACATGCTTATTGTGAGGATTATGACAAAGACGTAAGAGATGAAACTGAATAGAGAATACTCTAATATAATAATGAGCATAGTGTTATATATATATATATATATGTATATATATATATATTTATCCAATATCACAGAGTATGAGTAGGACGGAGTAGGAGAAAGGATAGTATAAGTGAAGGGAGAGGAGAGAAAATAGTAATTCAGTGAAGAAGTGGTGAGAGTAGTAGCTCCGAGGGAGAGAGAGAGAGAGAGAGAGAGAGAGAGAGAGAGAGAGAGAGAGAGAGAGAGAGAGTAATAGCAATGAGAGAAAGGAAGTGACAAGGAGCGCGTCGTGTCTCTGCGTCACAACATATGAATGAGGAAGGAAGGAGTGAAAAAGAAATCAGCGTTTCAACTCTGTGTCAGTATATGGTTGTATGTGTGTCCATGTACAAAGGAACTACGTGATTGTTTGTATCTGTGATTATTATGTGCCTTATTCTATACCTTATTTCTATTTAAAATTACTACAATTAACCGTCATTTTTGACGGCACAGAATCAGCTAGTTATGAAATTGTTATATCGCTCGTTCCGATGACCTCTGCTCAACTCCCGACGTCTAGACTTATTCCTCTATATCTACGTACTGGGCTAGTTACTTCATCGTCTGGGGGCGTCCACACAACAGAAATAAAGATCACAATTCTATTTTTTAAATGTTTTGAAGACAGTAAGATGATAAATGCATGCAGATTCGAATGTAGAGATAATGCTCCACATAAAAGGATAATTTTGAAATGTAGTAAGGTGTTACGGGGACATGTTCAGAACGTAGAAAGAAAATGGAAACAAATGTCTTTTACAATATTAAATGGAATAACAAATAATAAAAGCATTGAGTTGTTTTTTGTATATGCTTCATAAACTCTGAAAGCATAAAACATTTTTCCAATTCATTTATTTCTTTCTTCATTTATATCGAAAATCGTATGCAGAATGTTTTTCTATGTAAGGTGTTCCAGAAAATTAAAAATATTTCGTATTTTTTTAGGTCTAGACGTTAATGGATGACTTTATGCACACACACACACACACAGGACGCGCGCGCAAACACACACACACACACGCACACACACGCACACACACACACACATACACACACACACATTTGTTTCAATATTGCATTTTCGAATGCTGTTGAGATCATGCAGCGCACATTATCCATAATAATTGAGGTATGTATGTCTGTTTTGTTGTAATGCAGTGTAAATTTCAACTGATTACCTATTTAGTAGTAAGATGTATGTATGTATGTATGTATGTATGTATGTATGTATGTATGTATGTATGTATGTATGTATGTATGTATGTATGTAAGTTCTCTCCTGTTTTTAATTATTAAAATTTTTCCGGTGAGGAAGGGGCTGGTTTCTAACGAAGATACACAGCCCCATAGTTGGAATGTAGATAAAACCAATGCCATATTTTTGACTTGAGAAAAGTTTTACATATTCTACTGTTCCACTTACGGGTTGTATTTGTAATGTGCGAGTTTGGTGGTTGATTTCTTTTTCTGAAAACCTTAGCTTACCCAGGTTATTACTTTGGCGTTTACTCATAAAACCAAGTGTACCAATTATTATTGATATAAACGTGAATTTATAATCTCTATGCATCTATGTATGCATGTGCGTGTCTATATATGTGTAACACATACACACACATACATGCACATGTGTGTGTCTGTGTGTGTGTGTGCGTATATATATATTCATTTCTTAATGAATATTCCTATTGGTTCGATGCCATTCTGTCAAACAAATACTTTGAACACCAGTGTAACAATTGCCAAGTTTGAACAATGAAGCTCTCTTTAACACTGACAGCTACTTCTTTCTTTGTGATATTTTAAAGTAGCGAAATGAAATAACAAAAGCTTGCTAAATTCCATGTTGTTAAGTAGTCGTAGTAGTAATAGTAGTTGTAGTTTTTTTTCTTTTTATTTTACATTTGTATTAATGCCGTGAACACAGGTCTGCATGTGCATGTCTTATACAAACAATGTCAGTGACTTTTGTGGAACATCAGGTATCATATACAAATTGCAGGTCTCGTGTATGTCTATCATTCACTTGAATTCTGCGCTATTTTGGGAGGATGATGAGTGATGATGCTGGTATCTAAATGTGAGCAGGCTTGTGTTTGCGCGCGCATGTCTTTGTATGTGTGTCTGTGTGTCTTAGCGTGTTCCTATAGTCTTCTATTTGCCGCAGTGTTTTCGGTGTGTATGAGAGTGTATGTGGTTGCGTGAGTGTGTCTGTGTGGTTGTGTGCGTGTTTTTTTTCCATGTGTATATCTGTGTACTGGTTAAAATCATTGCGGTTGCTCAAGTGCTTTGCTTCGACACGTTATTACTATCACTGATTTCTAATGATTCACTTAAACATTGTCACTGTAACAACATGTCAAAAATGTCGATTCGGGGTAGAATTATTTCAAGATTAATCCTATTTTCTTTCAGCGTTTAACAACAGCAGAGCTAAAACTCTGATGTGAGAGAATGTAATAAACATTAAAATAAAATCCCCCTCTGTTCAATTCAGTGAAAGTAAAGCTACGTGACCACTTCCTTTCTCGTGGTTTATTTAAATGACAAAAGCTGTTGTAGTTTTGTTATAAATGATTGTAGGGGTTTGAGACAGGTCAAGTATAAGTTAAATCCCGAGTATTCTATTGAAGAGAAAAATGGACGAGCTAGATAATATCTCATTCTCTTTGAGAGTCGAGATTTGATTACGGCTAACAACGTGAGTTGGTTCACTCACTAAAGGTATTCGGATTCTTTCATTTTTCTGTTGATAGCTCTACTTCTTAACACTATCGATACAAATTCTGTGTATATACAGATTTGTTTGCATACATACATGCAAACATACCTAAATAATCACATACTCATATGCATGCAAAATCAGGGATAAGTGAGATTATTATTATCACCATTATTATTATTATTATTATTGTTGTTGTTGTTGTTGTTGTTATTATTATCATTCGATTGTAAGCGTGAAGAGTAAATGCGTAAGTGGCAGCCATCATCCATCGGTAAATATATTACTGGATTTTCTACGATTGGACATCGGCGATTGTAACATGAGAATGAAGTGACTGGTGTTGGTGGTGGTGATGGTAGGTGGGTTGTGAAGTAAGGTGGTTGTAATTATAGTGAAGTGATGTGAGGCGGGTTTGAGATGGGGTGGCTGGCATTTTATGGAATTTACTTGATGAGAAATATATCCCTGGAGTGACATTGAGTTTTACACGGTTAATTTTGACAACGTTTCAGTGATTGGATTAGTGATAAGGATGAACTATTGGCAGCCTTAGTGATGGAACTACTGATAGGGTTTGGTGATCGAATATATCGATATATAGCTAATGGTTAGTGTTGATGAGGTGGTGGTGTCTGCAATGGTTGTTTTCGTTTGGTGGTGATGGCGGCTGGTTGTGGTGTTGTGTAGGTGGATCGATCGGTCGGTATTGGTTGCAGTGTTGTAGTTGTTTTTGAGGTCGTGGTGGGTAACTCGAATCAGAATTACAATAAGGAAAGTAGATAGCAGAAGAAGAGTAGATAGAAAGAAAGAGGTAGGTGCGAGAAGAAAAATATATACAAAAGGTAGAAGTAAAAGAAGACAGCCAAGAAACAATTGAAGTAGGCAAAGGAGAAAAATTAGGGGTGGAGTGGAAGACGAGGAATGACAATAATAGCAATAAATATAGCAAGAAGAATCAGTAGATTTAATGGAAAGGAAAAGAAGGCAGTTACAAAAGGGGAAGATGAAGGAGGATAAACAGAAAGATGAGGAGAAGGATGACGAGGAAAGGAGATGATGATGATAATGGCAGTGACAGAAGTGGATGTAGCCAAACGGAGTAGATGATGTTATAAGAAAGTATAAGAACGAAGAAGAGGTGAAATGCATTGGGTAGAAGAACACTCTAGAAATGAACAGTATGGAAGAATATTTTAATAGTGAGGTGGAGACAAACTCTTAACTTTCTGGTAATATTAGTTGTGGTGGTTATAATGAAGGTGAAATTGATGACAATGATGGTGCTGGTCATGTTGATGATGAAAGCGGGGATTGGGGATAGTGACACTCATAGTAATGGCAATGATCTAGGAGAGAGTTATAATGTTGAAAATGGGTAGTGATGATAATGTGAACGGGAATTGTAGAGGTAATGATGGCGATGGTAATGCTGGGTCGGTGGTTATGTAATATTGGTTCTGGAGAGGGTAGTGTTTGTGGAGGCGGTGGTGAAGGTTGTATTGATGATAGTGGTAATGGTTGTAATAATTGTGTTTATTGTGGTGGTGATATGTGCAGCGATGATAACAAACCTGATGAAGATGGCATGGCATTGATGATGATGATGATGATCATTGTGGTGGTGGTGGTTTGACGTTTGATGGATGCTTTAGTGTGTAAAAGTAACGAATATCATTTAAGCAAAACTAAGTTGTCAGCAGTAAAAGTTGGCAGAATGGATATAAGAATATCAAAAAGGACCTACGCATAACTATGTGGGGTGTGAACGAGTGTGTGTGTGAGTGTACACACACGTACACATGCACAAATACATACACGCTACTCATATATATATATATATATATATATATATATATATATATATATATACATACATGTATATATATGTGTGTGTATTCATATAATTGTATGTGTGAGTATATCTTGCTTCAATAAATAAGGTAAATAATGTACATTTTAGACGTTTTTGACAAATTATATTTGCAACTGAGTCAGTGGAATTGTTACTTTCGACAGGATACTAAAGCAGATTAAATGAGATAGATAACCCAGGGCAAATGTGTTAGAACGACATTCTTGATTCAGGGAACTAGGTATTTCGATTCAGGTTTCTGTTTTATTTCAGTTTTTTCTTCTAGTTTGACATAAAATCTTCACGCAAAATGTTTTCATAAATTGGAAACAAAAAATCAAACATAGACGAACGAATGGAATTTTTTTTAAGCTGTGATTTTTATATATTCAGACACAAAAATGAGCCACGTAGAGTAGAATAGTTCTTTCAGCGCATCTCCCTCACCATTCTTCGGAATAATGCATAGCATTCGCCATTTTGCCTATCGGGAATACAACACATTTGCCCGACTCACTGCACCATAAAAATTTATGTGCCGATTATTTGTTATTCCTACCAACCACTGGAGAGTTTAATGCTTTTTTTGTTTTTATTTTTGTCCTTTGGTCATTCGAACTACTGATGAATTTGAAGTCAAAATTGTAAAGTTTCAACTTTTTTACATTATTTCATTTTAATTGTACATAAAAAAATCATTAGAATCAAAGCTTGAAATCGAATTACTAGATCACATACTTTTAGTGAGAAATATATTACTTTTCGATTGATTCCTAATTCTACTGATTGCTACTAGACTTAAAGATTCTTAAAAGATGAAAGGCAACTCGACATACATAGGATCTGGTTTAAGGAGACTTACTTAAAATACAACATGGCACTCTTTCCCGCATTCTACCCATCCTGCCACTCCGTCACTCTTAAATTTGAATTTCCTGAACCAACGAAGAAACTTCCATGTTGTTCTGACCCACTCCAACGAGTGGAATTCGTTGGAATTTACAACTAAATCTCTCTCATGTGTCGCAGCATTAAAAAAAAAAAGAATTATATACTGAACAATATAATCCTTGATATGCTGGAACTGGAAAGGAAAGGTAGGGCGGTCGAAGCTAAAACGTTTTTGATAATAATCTTGCTGGATCAGAGCTGACCTTTAACTAAATTTCAAGAATAATTAGAATTGTAAACTAAGGTTTCATTTTCTTTTTTTTTAAGAAATGTTTCATTTATTCAGCCTTCTTTAATTTGGCTTCGGATTTTTGACATCATTTATTTGAACAATTTGAAAATTCAAACGATAATAGCAAACACTTAAAAATGGAATGATATTGAAAATACTTGACATGTAAATAGAATACATTCATAAGGATTATGCTTCAATCATTTACACGGTATTCATTATTGCACAAAGTTGTGCACTAGAAAATGTGTCAGAGTAGAGTCAATTGCAAATGAAGAGTTATAGATAAATAATATAGAGTATTTGACATCGGCAAAACACATCGCCCTCACTACTTCCTGGAACACCTAAACACTATTACGGATACGGAGATTGACATGGTAACGGTGGGGTAAGTGTGTTCGCGACTTACCCTGAGACATAGCAATTAGCAATGAGGTTTTAGATTTTCACTGAAGGCAAAAACCTAAAGAAAAATAAAGCAAAACAACACGCTTTTTTTTAAAATGACCTTTTGAAATTAACGTTGCCCTTGTAAAAATTAAAATGAGATTTAATTACACTGAACACAATTAAGGTGAAATGAATTGTATTAACAATGCTTGTTCTTATTGTTTCAGAATGTCTTGTTGTATGTATTCTTATACAAGATGATTTAAATTGATTTGAATTACTAGATATTTCTTCGTGTTGCTAGACTGGTTTAAATTTTCAATAATTTTTTAATTTTGGAAGTAGTTTCTGTTATTGGTTATGTGTTCATTAGAAGCAATGAACTATTCTGAGTAGTAACTAATCATCTCTTGGTAGCGATTTACCAATTGTTGATAGAAATAACTATATTAACTGTTGCAAATAACCATTTCTTGTTAGCAATCAACTATTTTCCGACAGCAATAAGCTATTTCTTGGCAGCAATTAACTACTTCTTGTTAACACTAAATTATTTCTCGGTAGCAATTAACTATTTTTTGGTAGCTATCAACCATTTCTTGGTAGCGATTAACTGATGAAAACAAATGGTTTTCATGTGAAGTAGAAAATTGTTGCTGATGATTGTGTGAACTTAAGTGGTTTACATTTTATTCTCGATGACACAATATTATCAGGAAGAGCGTTCTCAACTTTTAACGGCACAATCCACTGTAATGTAAATACCTACAAAGATGAAATGTTGCTCATGGCTGGTTGTAGCGGGAGATCAGACGTAATCGTAAGCGAATCTAATTTTTGTGGCTGTACATAGTCTTCAGCGTATACGGCGATGTATTACCGGTAATTATACGATGTATCTCGAAGAAATGGAGAGAAGAATTGATTATAGTGGATTTTGAACTCAGAACAAAGAAAATCGCAAATAAACGCTACTAGACATTTATTTAGGGTGAGGTTCTATTGTTTCTGCCACCTCAGTAATCCAGGGGCGAAGAATATATAACTTACTGGACAAAAATTCGTCCGTTTTTCCAGTGCCCAAATTTATGTAGACTGGCGAAAGATAACAGATGGGAAACTAATCCATAAAATGTAATTCCTTAGAATCATTATACATAACCGCCACCCAGCACCTTTATGTAGTTCATCATAATGTAGTGAACTGAGGTGTTTATTGTTTGGTTGAAGACCAACTTCCACAATAATTTTTCTTTTTGGCGTATTAAGGAGTAGAATATCTGTGTGGAAAACTCATTGCGTTGGATGTATGGCCGCTGACCAGCATTGATCGGTTAGACCCATCATCAATTCGTTGACCCTTTAACTTTTCTCAGGCATAGTGAATCTAGGATTACATTATCCAATATAAGAATTAAAGATGTGATTTGAGGGAGATTTGACAACTATTTCCAGCAGTACAAGCTACCATATATAATCGTTTCTTCGTTGATTCGAAAGCTGTGGTGAACTCTAATCCGGCAGATTTTGAGCAAATATTTTTCAGCTGTGACCATCCATCCTTCATTTCATATGTTGTGTATCAAGAGCTATATTATGTATGTTATGACGGATATTTGACTGTAGTTTCAAATTTGGTGACCTACCTCATACAAGTTTCCTTTCTAGTTCGAAAGTATACAATGTTTCTATGTCGTTTAAATCATAAAGCTTTGCATCGGAATTTTTTAATATTGATCGCAATCTCTTTGGTGTTCCTGTTATTCCTACTTCTGCTGTCAGTCTGCCTTTTTTATTTTTAAGGGTATATATATGCATTTGCATGAGTGTGATTATTGTTATCTACAATTATTTGTGTTAGATATTTCCTGCTGCTCGAAACTATGGAAGTTTGTGTGTGTGTGTGTGTGCGCGCGCGCACACATATTGTGGAAGTTAGTTATTAATGTTAAAAACAGCAAAAAGGCGGCGAGCTGGCAGAGGCTTAAGCACGCCGGACGAAAAGCTTAACAGTATTTAATCCGTCTTCCTGTCGTGAGTTCAAATTTCGCCGAAGTCGACATTTCCTTTCATCATTCGATGGGGTGGGGGTGGGGGTCGTTAAAATAAATTCCAGTTTAGTTTTGGAGTCGATGTGCGATCGACTAGCACCGTCCCCGCAAATGTCAGGTCTTGTGCCTATAACAAAAAGAAATGTTAAAAACAACAACAGAATTATTGCGTGTGTGTGTTTGTGTTGTTGTTGTTGTTGCTGTTGTTGTCTGTGCCTGTTTATATTCACATCGGGTTGTCTCTTTGTGTTCCGTAATATGACAGTGCGACAAATAGATATCGATGACATATTACCAGACTGAAAATAACAACTGAGGTCGATGTGATCATATAAAAACGGCATTTCAACAATGGCTGAAATCAGTATAAGATTAAATAAGTAAACATATATATATATATATATATATATATATATATATATATATATATATATATATATATATATATATATATATATATATATATATATATATACATATATATATATATATATATATATATATATATATATATATATATATATATATATACATATATATATATATATATATATATATATATATATATATATATATATATATATTTATATATATATATATAACAATGATAAATATCAAAGTGAGTTATATACAGTAGCGGTAACACATCGTGACGTATATTTGCCATTTCAATATGGCTACCCCTAAGGGTGGATGCTACTGTAGTTTTTAGCCCCAGGAGGACACACTCCTCCAGCTGGCCATAGACACACTTTCTGTGTCCTGTCAGTATTTGCAAAGGGAAGTCATCCTTCCCGTCTTCAACTTATGATACACACGGACTCGAGTTTCGAGGTATTGACCTCTCGTCAGCGTATGACAATCATAGTTGTCGCCGAGAATTAGATTTCCTTCACAAATACTTATACTTTTTCCAGCGTCCACTGTCGCTGATATTGAAAAAGTGAAATCAAACAATGATAAATATCAAAGTGAGTTATATACAGTAGCGGTAACACATCGTGACGTATATTTGCCATTTCAATATGGCTACCCCTAAGGGTGGATGCTACTGTAGTTTTTAGCCCCAGGAGGACACACTCCTCCAGCTGGCCATAGACACACTTTCTGTGTCCTGTCAGAATTTGCAAAGGGAAGTCATCCTTCCCGTCTTCAACTTATGATACACACGGACTCGAGTTTCGAGGTATTGACCTCTCGTCAGCGTGTGACAATCATAGTTGTCGCCGAGAATTAGATTTCCTTCACAAATATTTATACTTTTTCCAATAGCATCCACCCTTAGGGGTAGCCATATTGAAATGGCAAATATACGTCACGATGTGTTACCGCTACTGTATATAACTCACTTTGATATTTATCATTGTTTGATTTCACTTTTTCAATATCAGCGACAGTGGACGCTGGAAAAAGTATAAGTATTTGTGAAGGAAATCTAATTCTCGGCGACAACTATGATTGTCACACGCTGACGAGAGGTCAATACCTCGAAACTCGAGTCCGTGTGTATCATAAGTTGAAGACGGGAAGGATGACTTCCCTTTGCAAATACTGACAGGACACAGAAAGTGCGTCTATGGCCAGCTGGAGGAGTGTGTCCTCCTGGGGCTAAAAACTACAGTAGCATCCACCCTTAGGGGTAGCCATATTGAAATGGCAAATATACGTCACTATATATATATATATATATATATATATATGTATGTATGTGCGTGTGTAAATTTAGGTATGTCATTTCACATGGAGTCCATTGTTGATTGTCCCACTCTTTAAAGATGTATACACAAACATTCGGAAAACGAAAATGCAGTGCCTGCGCGCCCACGCACACACGCACACAGAAGCAAACGCACATAAGTGCTAAAAGAGATACATTTCTAAAGAGGCAGAAAGTACAAGGAGGCAAAATAGACGACTGGCAGCTGCCTGAGGTCGAATACTTTAATTTATCGAATATGCCATTTTGCAATTCACTGATCTTTTGAGATTTGTATCTCTGACTTGGATAGATTGTTCGCTTTCCTATTCAGGGAGAGATTTATCTCATAATCTTCACAGTTATCAAAATAGGGAGCACTTATATGTTGTTGTGGCCGTTGGAAGCATATATCATTATTGCATACATGCCCAAAGACATGTTATATATATATATATATATATATATATATATATATATATATATATATACACGGAGTGAGTGGACAAACGAAAGAGGTACCTAATACAGTAGGAATTACATATATGGGTTTCACATTTTGGCACAAGGCCAGCAATTTCGAGTGAGTGGGCAATTGACTTAGTATTCAGTATATATATAAAATAAATATATATATAAAATAAAACTGAAAGGTAAAGAAGTAAAAGATAAGGGCTGTAAAATAAGTGTAGTAAAATGTAGTGAATCATATGCAAGCATCCATATATATGTACCAGTCCGTGTGTCTTTATGAATTGCGTGAGGCAGCTAAATTAGTGCGGCCCAGTTATGTAGCAGATTCTTGACCAAGTACATATATTTAGCGAAAATCTTCGACCTTGTATTCCAATAGAAATCAGCTTTTTGAATATGACATTTTTCTTTGCTGTGTAGAGAATGCACTTTTTATCTTGATGTTTCAATAACATTCCATTTGATGTTGTTGTTCAAAGCTTCTCTTTGAACTGTTAGATCTATTCAGTTAATTATATTGCATTCCTTTTTTCGATATGTCAGCAGGAGGATCTATTGTTACAGACCTTTTCTTGAATTTATGTTCCGCACCAATGTTTTGGGTTTTTAGAGGCAACCCCTGCTTCATAAATTAAGGCTTCTGCATTGTAAGACATGTGTCAGTACTTTAACATGAACATATGCTTGTAGTTTTATTGGGTGATGGGGTGTGTAGTATGTTCTGCTTGTATAGTTATCGTACAACTGTAGGTTAATTTCAGATTGAGTCTGTTGGAAATCTTCTATATCTATGGTTAGTTCAGGAGTGTTTACTTAGTTTAGTAACAATTTAGCAATATTAAACTGTTCATTTAATTAAAAGGAGTGGTTGAGCAATTTGATTTATTACGTAGTTTTTCCTGATCTGTTTAACTGACTCTTAGTTCCTATTCAGTAAAAAAAAGCTAGAAGTTTCCAGTATCTCTATGAATAGGAGATGGAAATACTTTCTCAGATAAAACTGTAGGAAAATTAGCTACCTATCAGACTGATCCTATTTTTTGTCTGCTCACGGAGAGATAAAAGCAGTTGTCTAACCACTTTAATTTTCACAATGAAGCTACAAAATATGGTTACCAAAAGATGTGTCTTGCATTGTATTTTAAAATTCTTCAAAACAAACGAAAAATAATGTGTAATTAATTCACATTGTTGGCATATACACTGTTGCACAAACTGACTAGTGTTGATGAATCCTAGTTCATATACCCTATAAATGCCTACAAGCTAATCTTTCTGTGAAAAGAAGATACGTATTCTTCCCTTGATAAAGCTTTAAAATGAGTAGAAAATAGTCAGATAGTTCCCATTTTTCTGTACATGAAAGATAAAATCTGTTGTGCAAATATTTTATTTACTTTTTAGAGCACGATTTAAATTCTATGTTTATTAAAAAGTACACTGTGCATCACATTTAAATTAAATATATACATGCACACACCATATGTATACACATAGACCTATAAATTTATATGTACATAAACACGCACAGATATATTTATATATGTATAATGTAATATATGTATATGTACATCACACACACACATACACACACAAGATGCTCCGCATCAAGACTATATGTGTAGCATTGTTCCACTCCACCAATGAAAAATTACAATTCCACGGCTTACATTGAGTGGCATTTAAGTGAAAGAAAAAGAAAAGAAAAATCAATGGCAGGATAATACTCGGTTTCAACTTTTCTAAAATATAAACTTATTGTTTCATTTTTCCTTTTAAATACACTTTCATTCTTCTTCTTCTTCTTCTTCTTCTTCTTCTTCTTCTTCTTCTTCTTCTTCTTCTTCTTCTTCTTCTACGTAATAGTAGTGGTGGTAGTAGCAGTAGTAGTAGTAGTAGTAATAGCATCATCATTATCATTATTATTATAACATTTTTCATCTCAGTCTATTTCAGTAAAAGCACCTAGAAAAAAAAACAACAAAAATTTAAAGCAAAATTTAAAAAATCACATAAAACAAACGACAAAACCTAAAAAAAATAAACCTTCCCAAATGCATTTCTACAAAATCGATGAAATGGTTTAGAACAAGATTGAAAGGATATTGATTAAATATAATATTATATTTTAAGGCTGCTATTATTGAATGCACTTCTCTGTTATTATTATATCGACACTGTTATAGTTGATACGATTTTTTAATACTATACATACACATTAAGTAATATTATATATCAATACATGTATATTTATCGATATCGCTCCCCTTCCTCTCACTCTGTCATCTAGTGATGTTATTATATCTAGTTTGAAATCTTGTTTCGTAATGCAAGAAAAATAAAAGACAGTGTATTCTATGATAAAATAAACATTTTTATAATGATATAGTATTTTTTACGTTATAAACATATATTTACAAACATATATAACATATATTTATAAAAGCTCATTTCTCATTATGGAAATACATCTATTTCACTATTATAAACACATATTCCTACATTATTAACATATATTTATAAAAATTATGTGAAATATATTTATAAACATATATATTCCACTATTATAAACACATATTTCACGCTATAAACATGTATTTCTTTTTTTAAAAAAATAAACGCAAGCAGCCTTATCATTTACTTATACGTTTTAAATCAATAATATTCATTTAACGCCTAATGATATAAAACATTGTGCAACCATCTTATCTTGATTTTAGCTTCTCTGTGAGTTGAGTCTGCTTCGCGGTTTCAATTCTCCGTTTAGCCTTTTCACTTCTTTTGCATCTTGTATTGCGAATGTGACAGTTCAGAATAAATAGCCTGGAAATAAAAGAATTCATTCATTTAGTTTTTGTCTGGTGGTGGTGTTTAGTTCCATGAAATAACATAATTGAGCCGATCTATGATCAAAAGCTTTCCGGTCGTAATCATTCGGTTATTTTTACACTATGTATCTAGAACTAGACTATGTAATATGTCGGTTTGTCTTTTTCCTTTGAAGACGGTACGATTTGAAGCGAGGTTTGGCTGCTATATAATTGTAATCTATTAATCAGCTGTGTAGTAGGAAGTTTGCTTCCTAATCACATGGTTCCAGGTTCAGTCCCACTCCATGGAACCTTGGGCAAGTGTCTTCTGGAGACCTCGGGCTGACCAAAACCCTGTGAGTGGATTTGGTAGACGGAAACTGGAAGAATCCCGTTGTGTGTATATATATATATATATGTATGTATGTGCGTGCATGTCGTTGTGTTTGTGTCTGTCCCCACCACGGCCTGACAACTGGCGTTGATGTATTTATGTCCCCGTAACTTAGCGATTCGGCAAAAGAAATCGATAGAATAAATACCAGGCTTAGCAAACAAATTTAAGTACTGGGGTCGATTCATTTGCCTAAAAAACAAAAATTCTTCAAAACGGTGCTCCGGCATGGCCACAGTTTAATGACTGAAGCAATAAAAAGATAATGTTTTTAATGCATTAAGAAATCAATAATAGCAACATCAAAATATACTCCACACATACTTTGGTATGCTCCACTTCTAATTCTACATCAAATCCAATGTCTTTTACTTTCAATTTTTATGTACAATGATAGGTGTCTTTCTCCTCCATATCTTCACACATCATCCAACCACAATTAGTCTCAAAAGCACTTGTGCCCCAATAAACCTATCTTGACGAACGTTGTTGTGCAAGTACTTAAGTTATTTGTACAGCAAGGTCTATGTAAAAACTATTACATTACATGACACTACAACTGGGAAAACATTGTGAGCATCACACTTCCGACGTTCTCCATCCTTTTCCCTAATGCATTAGAATTTAGGTCCTTTCTAATATTTTATCTGTTTCTTCTATGAGTACATCTTGGACTAATGATGACTTGGATATTATATTTTGTCCGCTCAAGGTTTTGAACTACTGTTACGACCTTGTCTTATTTCCAGGCTTAGTGTTTCGAAGATTACTTTATCTAACGTACACTTCAATTTTTTCCTTTTTAAGAAAAGTTTCATTCAAAAGAGAGGTAACTACCAAATCTCCGTTATTATATTTCGTACCATTAAAAAAGATGCTGAAAAGTTCCTGGTTTTGGGTAGAAGAAAATACAGGAGGATCAGTTATGATTTTATTCAACATATTCCCCTCTCTGATTCAGACAGTCATTGCTGTATTCCTTCAGTTTTTTTAAGCCTTTTAAAAAACTTGGAATGTTAGGCCTCCAACCAGGCCTTTCGCGATATCCTTAAAGCCAGGACCTTTTACAGTACTCTCTCGTATATTCCTCGATATAGAATGGCTGAAATAAAGGGGGTGAGGTCATGGCAGGAATGTCATTGTGTGTAGGATTACACGGTCAGGGCTAAATAATGAGCCAAACAATAACAAACTCTAGTAGTGTTGCCTAGTGGTGTTGTCATTGTTTAACCCTAGGTCAGTTCGAATTGGGCGTATTTATGATCAAATTGTTCTAATGATGCTTGTATTTTGTTGTTCTTTTATCTGAAAACTACACTCTCCACCTCATCTCATCTTTCTGCATATCAGAGATTGCATTAACCAATGCATTCTTCCCCGATTTTAAGACGATAGAGTGTAGTTTGAGGGGAAATTAACTGCTATTCCTAGAAAGTCGAGCGACGACAAAGAAATTCCTTCGTTGGCTCAAGGATTCTGCTGGTATAGTGATTTTATTGATGTTGCTATTTGAGTATTGGAATGAGAGTGAAGTGACCTTGAAGTACAGTAGTAGAGACAGCTAAAGAGTCAGAGAAAGTATGAGAGAGAGGCAGGAGAAAGAAAGTAATCATAAAGACTGAGGGAATGACAGAGAGAAAGAAAGGAAAGAGAAAGAGGATAGACAGAGAGAGAGAAGATAGATAAAAGTAGAAAGAGAAAGAGGGAGATGAATGAGGTTAAACATTGAGAAGAGGAGTAAGGGATGGAAATGTATATAGCGCATTATTTCGTTTGAATGGTATCGTAATTAGCCAGATCCATTGCCTTTGTTTGCAAGTTTGGGATAATTGCTTAATAAACGGTATATAAAATTCCACTCTAATTTATCATTTATTAAATCAATAAGCGACCGAGAGACGATAAATCGATTAGGTTACATTAATCCCTCCCTTGCACCTTCTAACTGTCCATGTTATCATGGTATTGAAAGATGTATTACCCTAACCTCTACTGTATTATCATATATATATATATATATATATATATATATATATATATATATATATATATATATATATACACATACATACATGCACATGTGAGAACATATAGTCACTCATTAATGAGAAAAGGGAGAAATAGTTTGATAAGGATGGAGAGAGGTATCGATGGATAAATAGAGAGCGAAGGCGAGAGAGAAAGTTAATGTTATTTACATTAATTTATTTATATTAATTATTCGTACTATGAATTATTTGTGCGACTGTTAATAAATTTACTGACATTCTTGGCATTGGTAAATAGAATGATAGCACCCACATTAAATAATCCTCTGCTACAGCCGTGTAGAACTGTGTTGAAACGAAATTGTTTCAGAAGGATAATACTACAACTAAAATCTTACAAAGTAAAGAACTCCCGATAAGCCAACTAAAGCTAGAAGAAATGTTGTAGTGACTGGCTATCACTTATGTCAGATACTTCACCCATGCTCAGTTTGTAGCTTGCTCTGAAAGCAGTTGAAGAGTGCTTTTGCAGTTACTATATACAAAAGAGTGTCCACAGCCCTGACTTTGAAACCACCCAGCCATTAGGGACCTGCTAATATCGTCTCTTTGACTAGCAAAAAGAAAAAAAAAAAACAATAGAAACTCTATTCTCTGTCTGCCTGTCTCGTTATATATATATAACATCTCACCCCACATAAACGTGTAAAATACACAAACAGAAAACACGTGATCGCTCAGAATGGTAGGCTTTCTTACCAGCGAAGATCTTCCCAGGCAAAAGTACATTCTTAACATAGATAAGGTTGCATCATAAGGACCAGTTCTTCTCTTTCAGGGTCAGAAAATATTTCATGCCCGAACAATTAACGAAGCTCTGCAAATCTCAGATGAAGACCAAAACAGAGTATTTCTCTCATATCTTAGGCGAGGTTGTTGCTGCTCGCACAGACATCCAAGGTAATATTCAAAGAAAAGTTACTCATAGAACCTCTCTTGCCTCTCTCTCACAAACATATTAGGAAAAGAATTTTTCTGTTTTCTTAATATTGTGGCCTTCTACTCCTCAGAGCTGGTTGATCTCGCGCCATATTCATTCAAGCTGTCCTTCAGTCCTTTCCATATTGTCAACCATCTGACCTTCCTGCTCATGTTTCCCCTGCAGTTCACTTGCAATATTTTAAACAGAATGGTAACAAATTCAGTCTCACTTTTCTAGGAGGTCCTGCAAAGCTGATGGTTTCTGCTTCGTTTTACAGACTCGACAAGTAAACAGAAATCCACCAACGCACATAGCAAGATAATGTAATCAACAGCATATCCTTCAGAGTACTATCAAAATAATAGAATCAACGGGCCATACGCAAAATCAGTGCTGCTTATTTGAAACTAATTCTTTTCCTGCAGTTCGGCTTTTGACCAAAACACTGTACCACAGAGTATGCCATTATCCCCCAATCAGGAATACTTCTTGTCTACGTGTTGGAAGCATCTCATGTCGACAAAGCTATGAACAAAATCTCATTCTACCCCTTTCAGATATTTTTGCTTTATGCAATAAATAAATAATCAGTTTAATATTTATAATGTTTTTATAATATTTTTAGGGATTAGGAAAAAATAAACTCCCAGTGAACCGTGTACAAGCCTCGTTTTCGATTTCTGTTTGTAACCTGTTCATTTAGAAAGGCTTGGCAATCATACACTACTTTCGTACAAATATGTAGCTTTTTATCTATGTAAGAAATTAAGAAGTTTAATGAGAATTAAAGTAATTGTAAAATGAGAAACAGCTGAGATATGCGAAAACTAACTTCATCGAGAAAATATATATTTAGTGCATTTTTTAACAACGCAGAATGTCCATATATTTTAAAGATAGGCGATTTGGAAGTTCTGCTTGTTTCCTTTTCTAAAGACATTTAGTTATTGAGTTGTTGAAGTGGAGTGACTCCATCTAGGAATAGAGTTGCGTCGCGCATCCTTAGCTTAACGGGAAATAAACTCTTGCATTACGTGTCTTCTCACTCACCAGTTATCAAACAAAGATGTTAACAACGTGAATTAAGTTATTAATTATGTTGGTAGGCGTGAAGTTATTGCTGTGTTTTACTGACTTAATATTGATTAGAAGATACATTTAAAATTATATTAATGGTACATAAATATCTTCATGTTATGGACTTAGTAGCAATTACGCTGGACATAAAATAGCTTTAAAACTATAAATGTGGTGACAGGGATTCCCCCTTCTGCACCTCAATATATCGGAAAACATTTCGTATTGATCTTCAGTTATCCGACTTAATTGATACTAAGACAACCATTTTTCTGTGTTTTCTATTCCTTTGCTTTGAGAATCAATCGCATCAGTAAGTATTCTTCGATACATTTCGAACATTCTGAACTCAAATCTATTCTGCCTGCTGAGCGTTACTGTTCAAACTTTGTGATTGTAGTCCTTTACAAATGTTATGACTCGGGTCATTTATTCAGTTACGACGCAAATTAAGACAATATTATGTTGAATTACGAATAAAGATATATTTCATACTACGTACAAACTACCTTGGATTCCACCTACTGGGAAATGGAGTCTCGTTATGTTGCAAATGTACAAAAGAAGACTGAATTAATACATAATAATATTTACATAATAATTTACTTAATACTTTGACACGATATAATATTGTAATAATGAAGGCTAGAAATTAATAGGGATATAGTGTGATGGATATACCATTTCAGAATACTACTGGCATTAATTTTGTTGACCGTCTATGCAAAAGAATGTTAATCTTTCTCTCTGTACTGGCATTACTATCGTAAGAATAAGCCAATTCTTAGGTCATATACATCACGCGTACAATATAGCAACCATTAGGCACTTGACAGAAATTACATAGAGTATTTTCAGTACGATAGGGAAACAAATAAACAAAACTATGCACGAATTTAAATTAAAGTGAAAGCAGGCAATAAAAATAAGCCTACTGAGATAGTAACATAGATCACTAATTTATTCATATTCAAATTGCTTACCAATAATGTATTACTTGCCACAAATTCTTGATCGACAGTAAGTTAGTAGCAATTTGATTGTTATTTCCGTAACTCTTTGACATACCACCGAATTTTTCGAATTACTATTGGGATTCAAAAGAGTTTACATTGGAATGGTTTACTTCTGCCTTTCTCATGCTAAGCAAAAATGCTGACTTTGACACATGCTATTGGATCATTCGGAAATTATAAAAAAAGAAGAAGAAAAAATCTGAATGCTCAGTTAGCAGAAACGATACAGCGCTTGATTATTATGACACAATATTTAGTTTCATCTTTTCGTATACGAAACGTCGAATTTATATATCATTTCCCTTGAGGTCAATAATATACATAGAAGCAACGAGCTAGGACAATAACTGTGTGTTACAGTGAGTAAAAATGATAGGAGTGTATTTAGATTGGCTCTATGGTTAGGATGTTTCCTTCATAGCTATGTAGTTTTCGGTTCGATCCCACTGCGAAACAATTTAAACAAGTCTCTGATTGACGAAAACTTGTTTTGGGCCATCGGAGGGGTCGTTGCTGTCTTTGTGTGGTAAAATGAACTCATCGCCTAGTTTAACACCAGAACCAGGCTCATGGGTATTTAAAAACAGTCAAGGCCGTTGCAGGTATTCGGTCAAGGTTTTCTGAGATAATAATCTCCTTCCGCATGACTGCTGACCTTTCTTTTCTGTCCTAGCCATTCTAAAATAAAGTGATTATACCGCTAAGCTAACAAAAAACAGTGGCTTTGCCAAATAATCCAGTTATATAGTGGCTATCCTTTCCCTTTACAACAGTAACCCCCTTCCCCAGCTGTTGTGCAGCTAAAAGGATCAAGCCGTTTGAAAATTGTGTCTTTGCCATGCATGACACAACAGAGTGATGGTGACGTAATAGGAATCAAGTTCTGATTCATCAGTTGGTAACCCAGCATTTTCAGCTAAGAAGCTTTGACTTTTTGGCTAGCCAATTATTTCAAGTCGATATCGATTATATTTCGATGGTAGGGTGGATGTCGAACTACACTAAACAGAACGATCTCTCCCTTTCATTCGCTCTTTCTCTCTCAAAGAAGTACTTTTAGACCAGTGAAAGCAAAAACAAAAATATCCACTATTACCGAATTTTATTTGAAACATGCCAAGTTTATATTACTTTTGAGTTTATTTTGCTACTGCCTCTGGCGTAAACATCATCACATTCATGACCTCTACTACTACTACTACTACTACTACTACTACTACTACTACTACTACTACTACTACTGATAATAATAATAATAAACATCAACAAGGACTGATAAACCTGTCAACAACCAAAGGAGCTTGCTGCGTAAAACGGCTTCACACGGATCTCTCCCTCTCTCTCCCTCCCTCTCTCTCTCTTTCTCTATCTATCTATCTATCTATCTATCTATCTATCTATCTATCTATCTATCTATCTATCTATCTATCTATCTATCTATCTATCTATCTATCTATCTATTTATGCCCTTGCAGTGTTTGTGTACGTGTGTGTGTGTGAGTGTGCAATTGTGTATGAGTGTCTGTGTGTTTTAGAACGATAGCCAGTTTAGATTTCCCCTTAAAAGCCTCGCTCTGCCAATAAAATCTGTTCTTGATCTCTGATTTATTAACTACAGGGGACTCTCTCCTTCAAAGTGCTTTGCCTATATTATACAGCTTGATTCAACTCATCTGTGGCAAAGCTATTTATCGCTCGAAAGCCCCTTTTCTTTCCTTCTCTCACTCACCAACTCTCTCACCCAGTACAACTCATTCTATCTATCTATCTATCTATCTATCTATCTATCTATCTATCTATCTATCTATCTATCTATCTATCTATCTATCTATCTATCTATCTATCTATCTATCAAGCTATCAAGCCATTATTTATGTGGTGTGTGTACCAATGAATACACACAAATGTGTGTATATGTGTGTGTGTGTATATATATATATATATATATATATATATATATATATATAGCATATGCGCGTGTAGTGTATATATGTATGTGTGTGTGTGAGAATATATATGTGTGTATATATATATATATATATATATATATATATATATATATATATATATATATATATATATATATATATATATAGTACGTGTAGTGTGCGTTGTTTGCATATATATGTATGAAAGAGAATGAGATATGTTTAGTTGTGCTCGTACGCACTCTCTTTTTTATGTCTGTTTGCCTCTCTCTCTCCCCCTCTCTTTCTCTCTCTCTCTCTCTCTCTCTCTCTTACTCACACGTATACGTACACATAATCAGCGTCCTCTCAGATTGTCAATTCTTTTCTTTCTTTTCGCTACAAACGTGTCTATCTATTCACTGATGTTGTCAACTCTGCCTGTCTGCTTATATTCTCTGCCCTTCGTATCCTCCATCCCCCCTCACTCTCTCTCTATATATTATTCAGTAATCTTTTACTGCTATTTTAACCGCTTCCTCTTCTCACTCACCAATCTATCCAACCTTCTTCCACCTGTTTTCCTGCAACCCCCCTCTTTTTTCCTGCACTTCACCCATTTACTTTTTTACTTCGTTTCTCTTCTCATCGACGCCCCGTTCATCGACACACTCTTCTTCAAATGTCGGTATAATTCCCGCCGTTCGATTCTTTGACTCAGCTCTAATGCAATTTGATTTACTCCGTGAGTGGGGTAACCATCTATCTTCACGACATTAGAAATGTTTTTACACTGAACTGCAAAGAGAGCATGCAGGCATGCGAGCGTGCCGGCGTGCCAGCATGCGAGTGTGTGAGCGTGCAAGCGTGCGCGAGCATTTGGAAAAGCAATGGAGTAATGGCAGAAGGTGAAGATAATGACTGCTGTAACAATGGCGGTAGTAGTAGTGGTGGTGATGGTGGTGCTGGTTGAACCAGTGGCTAGGGCGAGGGTGTCGTCGTCGATGTCTGTTATAGTGGTTAAGGTAGTGACGATGTTAGCAGCTGTTGTGATGGCGGTTATGGCTATAGTAATTGCTATGATGGCAGTGTCTGAGTTGCTGGATGTGGCTGTGGTGATGGTAGTGACAGTGGTGGTGGTGGCGGCGATGGTAGTGGTGGCGGCGATGGTAGTGGTGGCGGCGATGGTAGTGGTGACGTTCGTATACTGGTCGGTGATAGTGTTGTTGATGATTTTGGTGATGTAACTTTAATGGCATTGGTGTTGGTGCTGGTTATGAGAATGTTGCTGGTTTTGGTGACGGTGTTGCTAATGAGTGTGGTGGTTGTGGTGATGGTGGTGGTGGTGGTGGTGGTGGTGGTATTGGTTGTTGCGATGTTGTTAATGATATTAATGGTGTCGTCGTCGTCGTCATTGTCCGTGATGGTGTTGGCAGCGCCAGCGATGGTGGATTGAAGGATGCTATGTGATAGAAATTACTGAAGATCAAAAACAAGATCCATCTGAAAGCTGCAAAAGATACGGAATGAACAACAGCAGCAATAACAACAACAACAACAAAGAAAGTAGCAACAACAAAAGACAAAAAAAAATAGCAAACCTTACAGAAAACAAAAGGAATAAAAACGCCATAGAAAATCCCCTTACACCCACTCAATAAAGAACAAAAAGAATGATAATTGTAAAGATGGAATAAGTGGTTAAGGGAAGAGATTATAGTGGTGATGGTAGTGGTGGTGGTAGTTGTATTGGTGATGGTGGTGGTGGCAGTTGTAATGGTGGTGGCGGTGGATATAGTGACGGTGGGGGGTTGAGGGAATAATGGTGTTGATGTCTTTGGCGGTGATAGTAGTAGCAGTGGTAATTGTGTTGGTAATGTTAGTAAAAATTATACATGTATGGTGATGATAGCGGTGGTGCTGGTGATGGTAACTGTAGTGGTGGTGAAGCTGATTGTTGTGGCTGTGGTGATGGTAGTAGTATTGATATGGGTGTGGTAGTGGTTGGTAGCAGTTCTGTGGGGATTGTGTTGTTAGTGATGATGATGATGGCTGTATGGTGTTAGAGGTAAATGGTGGTAATGGTGATGATAGTAGTAGCAATGGTATGATGGGAGCGATGTTGTGACGATGACGGTAAATTGTTGTTGTTGACGGTGGTGTTGACGGATATGGTAGTAGCAATGGTGGTGGTATTTCTAAGGTGATAGCGAAATGGTAGTAGTGGCGGCGGCGGCGGTAGGGGTGGTTGTGGTGGTGGTGGTGGTGGAGGAAACAATGAAATATAGGAAAAATTAATGAATTGGAATAAAAGCCGATAAAAAAGAAAGCTGCGGTAAAAATAATATTACAAAATAATAAAAAGCAGGAAAATCAGTAAAAAAAAAAAAAAAAAAGGTTTGATTTAGTGGAGGAGGCAGGTGCGGTAAGAGATGGATAGAATTGATTTCGTTAACGGTAAAGTGGTTGAAGAAAAGTCGCGAACGGCTGGATAGATAAGACGACAGAAGAACCTTCTTGCTGCTGCTGCTGCTGCTGCTGCCACTGCCGTGTCTTTTACGATCTTTGATCAAGATTCGGAATTTCTATTTTCTGCTAATCTATCAAGATAGGAGTGCGTGGATTGTTGAGTGGATTACAACATCCGACAATTCACCTGAAACGAACCAACGAGATTGCTTTAAAGAAGTCGCTCGACGTGCTAGAAATAGTAGTCAAACTCAAATCTCGTCTTCCTCAAATTACACTCAAACCGCTTGTAACAAAGTACGGATGCAGCTGCATAATGTAGCCCAAGGTATATTAACTATACTAGAATGAAGTTTATGGCATTATTCTGGTGCCCCATTTAGGACATTTTGTTTCGTTTCTTGAAGATTGCTCATTTTTAGAATACACAAATAAAAGGTAGAACGTTGCTAAAGGGCTAAATAAACTGGAAACTGACTACTGAGGCTTTCCAAGTTGGACACCTTACCAAGAGTTCGAGGTTTTGTATTCTATTAGTCAACTTTCAACGGGTTGTCCCAGTATACTCAGCTAACTGTAAGTAGAGACCATGAAAAGATGAAGAATGAGATTGTGTGACGTTCATGCATCTCTTAAGATGTCGAAAACATCAGTATAATTAGTGAAATAAAGTTGCTACGCACGAGAGGTCAAACAAAAACATAAACCACTTGTGTGCTGACATCTTAGTTTACTCACGAATATTTCCACGAGAATAATAACGATTAAACCTAAAATATGTAACGTTGAATAATGTATTCTTATTCTTACTTATTTCAGGCATTAGACTGCGGCCATACTGGGGCATCACTTTGAATTTTTAGTCGAAAGAATGTACTTATTTTTGTAAACCTGGTACTTATTCTATCGGTCTCTTATGCCGAACCGCTAAGTTACGTGGACGTAAACACACCAACACCGGTTGTCAAGCGGTAGTGGGGGACAAACACAAACTCAAAGACACACACACACAGATATACATACATTCAAACATATATATATACGGCGGGCTTCTTTCGGTTCCCGTCTACCATATCCACTCACAAATCTTTGGACGGCCCGAGGCGAGGCTATAGTAGAAGACACTTGCCCAAGGTGCCACGCAGTAGGTCTGAACCCGGAATCATGTGGTTGGAAAGCAAGCTTCTTACTACTCAGCCGCACCTGCGCCTGTAATAATCATAATAATTTCTAAAGTAGGAACTAGATTAAGAATTTTGCGAAATGGAAGAATCGATGAGATGAATATAGTTAATCTTATTAGTTAACTAGTACTTAATTTTATCTACACTCGGCAAGATTTGAACACAATGTAAAGAGCCATTATATAATACATCTACCAGGTATTTTGTCAGATGCACTAACAATTCTTTCAATCCATCCCCAATAAAAATAAGTCTTTCCACTGAAGGCATACGGCCTGAAATTTGTGGGAGGGGATTAGTCGATTACATCGACCCCAGCGTTTCACTGGTACTTAATTTATCGACCCCGAAAAGTTGAAAGGCAAATTTGAACGTAAAGACGGACGAAATGCCGTTAAGCATTTCGCCCACGCCGCCTTCTAAATAATAATAATAATAATAATAATAATAATAATAATAATAATAATAATAATAATTATTATTATTATTATTATAACAACAACACGAATCATGGATAGTTCTGCTGCCAAAAATACTCCTACAAATTTATCAGAGGAAGAATGTTGTTGAATAAACTGACTTGAATTCCTGACTGGTACTTATTCGATCGACCCAAGAGGGATGAAAAGGCAGAGTTGAACACATAAAGGTGAACATAGAGATCAGGGAGGGCAAATGTAAAGGAGGAATACAGGAAGCTGCGAGAAATGTTAGAATAGAAGGGAAGAGAGAAAAAAAAGAGGGAAAAAGTAATGAAGTAAATTAGGAGCAAAATGATAAGAAAATATCGAACATATTGATCTTGTTTGACACCCAGAATCAGTAACACCCACTACCAACACCTCCACTACTACTACTACTACTACTACTAGGATTAGACTCATCCCTCTCATTACTACTAGTGCCACTCCCATCGACATTTGTATCATTCCCACCACCGTTATTACGCCTTTTGTCAACACCACCCTAATATCCCCATTACCATTTCTGATTACCAGTGGCATCATTCCATTAACACCACCACTACCAACATTACTGTCAACATCTTCTCTAATACAACGTAGACCGTTACCAGCACTGCTACTTGCACCAACACCACCAACCCCACAACCACTACTTCTACCAACAATACCATCTCTGTTAGTGTCAATGTCATCACTAGCAGCACAGCTACACCATCACCACTTCCAATATTACCAGTAACACCTCTTCCATTGCAACCACCACCTCCGCCATCACTATCACCACTACCAATATTATAAGTAACACTTCTACCATTGCAACCATTGGCATTATCTTTATCGCTACAACTGCTATAGCCATACCAACACTACAACCGTAGCTATTACCAACGTCACCACTTTTACCACTACTAGTATTATCAATACTACTGCTACAGCCACTACTTATACCACTTTTTACCATTTTTACTACCAACGCCTTCATCGCTACTGCTATAACCAATAATACCACAACCACCACCACTACCACCACCACTACCCCCCAACTACTACTACTACTACTACTACTACTACTACCCTTGTCACCACAACTACTATTACTCCTATTACCATCACCACTATCGACAATAATTACAACGCCACCTTTCTCCGTCACCTTGACCAAACTGATAACATAGCTATAACATGCCCCCTCTCCCACATACCAACGATAACAACAACAACAACAATAACAACAGCAATCGAACCAAGGAAATAGCCAAATTTCCTTCAAATTACTCCCTGTTGTTTGACTTGTATGATCCTAGATGTCTGGCATAACCATGAAATACC
The DNA here is from genome assembly GCF_006345805.1 of Octopus sinensis. NCBI lineage: Eukaryota > Metazoa > Mollusca > Cephalopoda > Octopoda > Octopodidae > Octopus > Octopus sinensis. Next base: position 76,795,499 of record NC_042999.1, on the reverse strand, counting down.
CTTGATTGTTAAGTCATCCCTTTCAGGGGCTACATTAACAACATCAACACTAACTACTACTACTACTACTACTACTACTACCACCACCACCACCACCACCACCACTACTACTACTACTAGTACTACCACCACCACCACCACCACCACCACCACCACCACCACCACCACTACTACTACTACTACTACTACTACTACTACTACTGCTACTTCTACAATCACCAGCAACAATAACAAAAATCAGTACCACCACTATTAACACTCGAAAGGAATGCAATAACACCAACAGTAATGATACACGAATATAACAACAGTAACCCCCCCCCCCCAAAAAAAAATACAAATAAAGACAATACAAAAGAGTAACATTAACTATGGAAAAGACAAACTTTTACAACAGCCATAGCAGCATTGGCAACAGTAACAAAACTCTATATAAAGCAAATGTTGAATTTTATATGTAAAAAAAAAATGGTTTAATTTTATATTTGTTTACAAGGAATTAAAAAAGTTCTTGATTCCTGGAAATAACTTTTCAAAAGAATTTCGTTAGCGAAATTGTTTCTCTTTCAGTGATAAAGAAAGGAATATTTTGATTAAATAATAGATAAAAATAAAAAAAGATACTAGTAATAAAATACTGCATCAAAAATTACAACTTGGAAGAGGTGAAAGAAAAGTAAACAAAAAATCAAGGTAAAAAAAAGCTAGCAAAATAATATTTAAACAAATTTAAAAAAAAAAATATTATTTTACAACCGAATAAATATGTGATTTTTATCGATTTCTTTGGATCAAACTGCGTGACGGTGTTAGGTACTGAGGAGGTTGTGATATTCATACCTTTTCCAAGTACACAACTTCCAAACAACGTTTTTCTTGTGAGGATAGTTATATAAATAGAATGTAGTGGCTTTAATAGGAAATCGAAACCATTTTGTAGATTGCTGTCGGTGGAGACTTACATTTTGGTCTTCGGTGTTCAAGAACACAATGAGGTTTCTATTCTCTATTGATACAGTTTCAATTCATTTACGCTTCTAATATACTCGGGACAGTATGAAAAGCACAGTACCGCCCTTTTGTCTTTATTGAAAGCTGTGGTGCGGTTGTGCCTAGTCAGATTAAAATATTTAGAATATCATAAAATTGTATGATTCTCGTTTCACACCTCTTCTGAAATCTCTATTAGGCTTACATGACAAGGAGCAGCACCTTGCCATCAAAGAGCAAACGTTACTGCCAATTTCTTATTTGATAAAGATCTACAAAAAAAAATAAAAATAAATAAATAAAAGGCGGCGGGGAAGGTAACAGATTTAGCAACTCCATTCCACTTCATGAAACGTAGCATAGTAGAGTGAGAGTTCACTAAATTAATTTAGTAGCTGTGGTAGTTGTAACATTTAGTGGCTGGTAATTAGGATGATGGTAATGATGATGATGAAGACGACGAGATAGATCGTGATGATTTATTAAACGAGTTCAGTTATTATTATCATTATTCGAACAGATTTTCATTATTTCATAGCTTGTTATTTGCATTATCGATTCAAACTACTACTACTACTACTACTACTACTACTACTACTACTACTACTAATACTACTACTGCTGCTGCTGCTGCTGCTGCTACTACTACCACCACCACCACCACCACCACCACCACCAACAACAACAACATTATTATTATTATTTTGTAACAGACACATTGTTCTGACGTGTAAGAATGTAATTCAATACAACAAAACATCTTGTCCGACTCTGTAAGTCCCTGCCATTCGACGCTCTATCAACGATAATAAAAAATAATGATTTGTTGCATAGGCACCAAAGTCATAAATCACTTTTTTTTTTGAGGTAGGGGAAGATTTATTCGATTATATCGATTTTAGTAATTGACTTGTACTTATCAAGCCAATGAGTGTGCCATTATTAGACCGCTAAAACTACTAGAAACAGTAGTCAAATCTCTTTTAAATAGCACCCTATCATCTTAAAAAGAACTGTAAAGTACATATTGGCTTATATATTCCAGGACACACAATGTATAACACAATATTGGATGGTCATGGACGGAATACCTTTGATCATAGGTATACACGGTCAGGATTATTATGTTACTAAATTACATCTGTAACAGCTAGTACTTAATTCATCGACCTTGCCAGGATGAAGTGTAAAGTTGAACCTGTCTAGATTTGAACTCAGGGCAGTACGGGTGATGCATTTTGTTCAGCACTCTATCAATTCTTCCATCAACCATTATGATCTTAATTTCTAACAAGGCTAGAAATTTGTTGGAAGTGCTTAGTCAATTAAATCGATTTCAGTACTTGTCTAGTATATTATTTTATCGATCAGGGAAGAATTATAGGCGGAGTTGACTTCGGTGGGATTTGAACATAGGACTTAAAGGGCCATAACAAATACGAAAAGACATTTTGTTCCATACTGTCAATCTGCCCCTCTTTTAATCGTTCTCAGTACTTGACTGGTACTTTATTTCATGGGACCTGGAACAATAAGAGGCAAAAAGCAACCTTAGCGGAATTTGAACTTGTATATAAAATGACACTATTATTACACGACAATTATTCCGACGTTCTTCTAATTTCGTCACTCACTGCTCTAAGCAATTATAATGGTTTCTAGTATAGACACTAGGGTATAATTTGTGTGTGTGTGTGTGTGTGTGTGTTTGTGTGTGTGCGTATGTGTGATGGGAATAGTCTAAAAATTTGACCTCAGTATATAACGGAATATTACGTCTTTTATCTCCAATAATAAATAATAATAATAGTAATAATAATCAAAATAATAATAATAATAACAATGATGATTATAATAACAATAACAATGATTTCAATAATAATAATAATAATAATGAAAGGTAAAATTTGCATTACATAAATGGATAAAATAAAAAAAGTGTTAAAATCAATTTTGTGAAATACATATAAAAAATTATATAAAATGGTAAATCGAGAAACATTAAAAAATCAAATAGGTGATGAAGATGATAATGATGAAGATGAGAGTGAAAGTGATGATGATGATGATGATGATGAGAGGAGTGGCGATGATGATGATCATAAGAATAATTTGTTTCTAATGTGACGGTTGAAAGCAATTACCATTTCATGTTAGAACAAAACAGTCTATCTCTCTGTCTGTCTGTTTGTCTATCGATATTTTTTCTTATATTTTTTCTTTCTTTTCTCTGATTTCTTTTCCACACCCCTCACAAGTCACACAAGTCACCTATCTTATAAAAATAAACATTGTTTTTTTACATTTCATTTTTGGTTGATTGTTTTACTGAAGTCACCGTTTTGAAAGACAAACCACTCTCAATTTTTTCACATGATAACCAATTTAGAAGTGATTTACAAAGCTGACCTCCTATAATCTTCAATCATCTAACAAAAACATGAGATAAATTGTTTCTAACACGTATATGTTTATATAGGTTGTATTCTCAGTGGACAGAAAAATCGGTGCTTAAGCGCGAATACACACACAAATACATACAAATGCATATATTTTTAGGCATATAAGCATACATAAACATAGACAGTCATATGTGTAGGCATATAAGCATACATACACATACACAGTCATGTGTGGGCATAAAAACATACATACACATATACACTCGCACACAGTATGCAGACACATTAATAGCTCGTTTTATGTACTCTCTCCGAAAAAAAGTATTTTTATAATGTAGCAGCAATCTATTATAATTGCAGCAATCTTTTATAATATTGCAGCAATTTAACTGTCAAATTGAAAATAAAAACAAAGCAAAAAAAAAAAGGTAATTCCATGTGCATGGTCGAATGGCCATCCCAGATTTTCCCACTTATATTTAAACCTTTGGAGGAACCATGTCGTTGTCTTATTAGCGCTCACAAAAGACTCAAGACCACTTAGTTGGCTTTTTAGTGCTGGAGTATTATCTTGAGATGCATCCTTGCATTCAAGTAGAAATATCTTAATTTATAAAGCACTGTACTTTTCAAACAGTTAATCCAGTTGTCCTGATATCCTATCATGTAAGCGTATTGAAGGGGGCGAAAAGTTTCATTGCGGAATTATTAGGACTATCACAAGCCAAGATACTGCACGAAATTCAAGTGAGAGCTTAACATATGTAACTAATATAGATATGCTATAAAATTATGAAATTGCGCAGGAGTGGCTGTGTGGTAAGTAGCATGCTTACGAACCACATTGTTCCGGGTTCATTCCCACGGGGGTGGCACCTTGGGCAAGTGTCTTCTACTATAGCTTCGGACCGACCGAAGCCTTGTGAGTGGATTTGGTAGACGGAAACTGAAAGAAGCCCGTCGTATATATGTGTATATATATATATATATATATATATATATATATATATATATATATATATATATATATATATGTATGTGTGTATATGTTTGTGTGTCTGTTTGTCCCCCCCCCCCGACATCGCTTGACAACCGATGCTGGTGTGTTTACGTCCCCGTAACTTAGCGGTTCGGCAAAAGAGACCGATGGAATAAGTACTGGGCTTACAAGGAATAAGTCCTGGGGTCGATTTGCTCGACTAACGGCAGTGCTCCTGTATAGCCGCAATCAAATGACTGAAACAAATAAAAGAGTAAAAGAGTAAAGAGTACATGTTAATTGTTTTGGTACATGATATGTTTCAGTGTCAATCGCCATACTCTCAAGATGTTATCCAGCAAATGTACTTTGATTTATTTAAAGTGTTGAAACAAGAAAAGAATGAGTAAGCCGCTCAAATGTTTGTCGCTTCTCGTTGGATGTTGGAAAGCTCAAGAGACAGGTTAATCTCCATAGCATTCGGACAACAGAGAAATAAGCTAGTGCTGACATTCGGGCCGCTTTTTAAAGTATAACTAAAATTTAGCTTGCTTGATTAGTCGACAATTTCATAACTTTCATTGGATTGCGGCCATGCTGTTGCATCGCCTAGAAGGATTTAGTCGAACGAATCTGTTCTAGTACAACGTTTTTTTTAAAGCCTGACACTTATATCGTTCTCCTTTACTGAACTGCTTGTTAATGGGAACACAAAGTTATGCTGCAATATTTGCTGCTGAAAATTGATAGCACATCTAAAGTGTAAAATTGATAGCACATCTAAAGTGTAAAATTGATAGCACATCTAAAGTGCAAACTTTGAACGTCAACGATCTAGAATGAAAAATGGATTTCTTCTTTACGTTACTGGTTAGGTAATAGACATATATACGTATATACACACATACATGTGTGTGTGTATTGAAAATCACAGTACACCGTAATTTTTCAGGTGCTTAAAAACAGAGGGAATATCATCACCTGCAGTTCTTTGTAACGTTTCCTTGTGCGAGCATTGTAACTGCGAAACTTCTAGTGTCGATGGAAAAATAATTTCAGCTTACAGTAACAACACACACACACACACACACACACACTGTCTGTCTCCTCTCTGTCTGTCTGTCTGTCTCCTCTCTCTCTGTCTGTCTCTCACATATACACACTTCTATATAGAGCGAGTAGGTTTGCTTTCAAAAATATTCGACGCTAGACACGCTCGCGTTATATATATATTCATGCATACATATATAATGTTATATACACACACACACACACATATATATATATGTATATAGGTATGTATATATATTTACATATAAGCACACACACGCACAATATATATATGTATATAAGTATATACATGTGTGTGATAGGTAGTATTATATTGACTGGTACTTCAAGTCTCACCTTTAACGGTTTATTCTTGACTGGTTCAAGAAGCCGTTGAAGGCGAAACTTAAAGTCCCTATTAATCCAATATTATCAATATATTCTACTTTAATAAATCTATACAGTCCGATTATCAATATGTGTTGTTGTTTTTCAATAATTTGATCAGCAATACCAAATAATCTATACATAAGATCTCTCTCTCACACACACAAGCACACACACACACACACACACACACACACACACACACACTCATGCAGACACGTAGGTCTATATATGTGTGTGCGCGTGTACATGTATATATGTATATACATAAATTATATATATATATATATATATATATATATATATATATATATATATATATATATATATACACACATAAGGAGGGAGAGAGAGAGAGAGGGACCATCAATGAATGCGTGGATATAAAAATTCCTATTATGAATGTAGAATCTGCTCCTTTGGTTGCGTTAGTAAAAATGGAAAAGCAATATTCAAAGCTGAAGTTTTATCGAATAACCCATGAAAATTGACAAATGTGATAACGTTCATATCTATACTGCGTAGTTTTGCCATGTGAAAACACTCTAGTGGCTTAGAAAACATTTTTCTTAAAGCGTTTTGTGACTCACTGAGCTTTCTTTGTTTTAAACGATATCAAACAATGATGTGTATCATGATTCACTAGAACACCCCCAGCACTTTCTCACAATATCTATGCTTCCATTTTCTTTCTCCTTTCTTGTTGCTTGTTTCTCTGTTCTCTCTCTCACTCTCTCTCTCCCCCTCTCTCTCTCCTTCTCTCTCTCCATGCATGTGATGCAAATACACACCCACACACCATTATGTTTGTGTGTATATATAGTTACATACAGTTACTTATATGGTTATGTATGTTTCTCTCTTTCTCTGTCTGTATATATATATAGGTGAGTGTGTGTATATATATATATATATATATACACACATATACACAGACACACAGCTATACACACACGCACTCATACATACATACACACACACACACACACACACACACACACACACACATATATATATATATATATATATACACACACATTATATATGTGCACATATATATGTGTATGAACACATGTATAGATTAATTTTATAATGAGCTAGCACACACATACACGCACATATACATACATACATATACACATACGTGTACACACATATATTTATAAAATTATATATATATATATATATATATATATATATATATATATATGCATGCATACATATTCGTATGTATGAATTTAGAAACACGCATACACACGTACACATACATGCATGTACGCACATACATGCACAAACATAAAGAAGTGCACACATTTTAAAAAGAATGTTCTTTTAATTCTTACTTTCTTTCTTCCCCTAAACAAAAATCAGATATTAATGATGATATTAATAATAATCATGATAACGAGAAAAAAAAAACATTCACGATAAAATATGACATAAATGATAATAATATTGCTAATGATAATTAATTACTAAATTTTGCTGAGATATTTTTATAGCGTTCAGCATTTTTGGTTTGTTGGCTTTTACATTTTGTCAAGTGGCATGTCAGTTTTGCTTGATGAATTTCCTGCTTTTGAGCAAACATCAACAAAAGCTGCGGGATGATAAAACTAACATTACAGCAAGGCTCGTGTTTTGTTCTTACGTAGTTTTCTGAAAAGGGCGCCAGCAAATAGGTAACAGGCAGTAAGAAATGAATGAGTGTGCATGTGTGAGTGTGTGTGTGTGTGTGTGTATGTGTGTGTGTGTGTGTGAGATGATGAATTTAAGAGGGAAAAATTTTCAGTGAAAGAGAATTGTGATTTAGCGAGATGTGGAGAAATAAGCTATATGGTTAGATAGATAGAGGGAGAATGAGAGAGAATAGATTGACTGAGAGGAAGACATGTAATGGTATTTAGAGCTAGGTATGAACAAATCAACGTAGGAACAATTAAATAGCAATAGACATAGTGTATGTATACATATTCGTAAGTGAAGACGAGAGTAACACTGAGATAATGGGATTGAGTTCAGAAGGGTTTCGAGAGAGAGAGAGAGAGAGAGAGTAGTTCTTACAGTGTGTGTGTGTGTGTGTGTGCACGCTCACACACACACACACACACACACACACACACACATATATATATATACAAAGTTATGAACTTAAGGGTATATGTATTTATAGTGAATATAGATTTAACTTCAGGGTAAAAGTAAATATTGTGGTTAAGCAACAGGTTGCTCTCCCTTTGTGTCTCGAAAAAGAGGTCAATCTTACTGGTTTCAACTTTTGAAACAGTTTTCACTTACACATTGAAAGAGCTAGTGATCCCTAACGAATTGTTGGCAGAAGCTGAATCTAATTAGATCGACTTATTTTTATTTTTGATCACAAGGAGAATCACGGTGTCTTCTCATTCACACACATACACGCATACACACACATTGTGGATAAGAAAACATCCCATATCCCTGCGCATGAATGCATATGAACGCATATGTATTCGTTCGCGTGAAAGACGTAGGGAAGGAAGATGATTAAATCAAAAAGCAATGTGCAAGCAATCCGTTCGAATGCAAGAGAGAGAGAGAGAGAGAGAGAGAGAGAGAGAGAGAGAGAGAGAGAGAGAGAGAGAGAGAGAGAGAGAGAGAGAGAGAGAGAGAGAGAGAGAGAGAGAGAGAGAGAGAGTGAGAGAGAGAGAGAAAGAAAGAAAGATAGAGAGAGAGAGAGAGTGTGTGAAAGTTTGAAAGAATAAATTTCACGTCAAATCGGAGACAAAGCAATGCAAACTGTTTTCTTCCAGAGCCATCCATTTCGTTTCCTCCCAACTCGTTCTCACACGCACATACACACATTTACACCATACATCCAAATACACATACCCATACACAGCCTTTTAACAGCAATAAATTAAGATTAACGTTTCATGATGATGATAAAAGTGATGATGATGGTGCAGAAGAATTACGTCAGATGAACGCGAAAATTCACCAAACGTAATTCTCTTTCTCTGTCTTTCTCTCTCTCTCTCTCTCTCTGTTTTTTTTCTTTCTCTCTTTCTCTTTCACACTTGTAGTTTTTTTTGCCTGTCTCTTTCTCAGAGATCTCTGAAAGCTATATTACACAATAACCATTTTATTCGTTGACAAGTTGATACCACTGGTTCAATTGACACCAAACTTTTCAGCACGGCAACCACCCACCTTCTCCCTCATCACCAGCAATGAATTTAGATTGACTTTTCTTTCATTTTATTTTCTTAGTTAAAATTTTTTATTTGTATATTTTTGTATTTGTCTTATTTTGAAATAAATTTCTATTTGTATTTACTAATTTCCTATTGCCTAGTACCAGACAATAAGAAGAAAAAAAAGCAAAAGCAACAACAATACCACCAACAACAAAAGAACTATCCTCTGCTTTAATTTAATTTCATTTTATTTCTGGGTTCATCAAATTTATTGCTGTGGTCATGAAATGATGGAATGTGGTTGTAGTGGTGTGAGTGGTGCGGTTGGATGCAATAGTTCTTGCAGGAAGAGAATAGCTTCGAGATCCCACGGAGCATTTAACAAAAATTTAATTTTCCATTTCTCTGCTCGCCACTGTCATTATCACTTAGACGGGTATTTAATAGGAAAAAAAAAAGAACAAAAAAAAAAAAAATAATGATTGACTGTTTTTATTTCGGAATCTAATCTCGACCATTATCGTAGTTCTTTATAACTCAGCTAAGTTTTGATCTTGAAGAACTATGGTTCAGCGTGTTTCAGCCACGACTACCTCGTCATTTCTTTTCAATCAATATGCAAACAGTATATTTAAGATCTGAATATGCAAGACAGAAATTTTCTCACTATCGTCGTTGTTATTCCTTGATTGGTCCCAGGTCAGCTCCGATGAAGTAATTCTGTCGTCAGGCTTTTACAGACTGTGTATCTTAGATTACATTACCCCGTTTCTAGTATCTTTTTATTGTTGGGACTGTAGCGTATGAATTTTAAGTAAGGTCGATTGATTGGGATGAGGCTTCCCTCTTAGATCATTTTCTTGTATACAACTTACCGTGGACCATTTTCATGTATACATCTTACCGGGTTATTCCTGATCGAACAGAGTAATGGCATTCCAGTAATGATTATCTATCACCTTTTTTCAAATCATTGCGAATATTTTGAATACCTTTAGTTAAAGTGTTCTTCATTGTAGGTGTGATTTGAGGTAAAAATGGTTCATTTTTGCCGAAAATACAGCTGTATAGGGTCACCTCCAGTGGACTCGTCAGGTTTATCGATGTAGCTGTTGTATTTCGGTTTTTCCTTTCCTGTCTTTCCATGTCTTTGCTTTCTTTCTTTCTTTCTTTCTTTCTTTCTTTCTCTCTCTCTCTCTCACACACACACACATTTTGTATGTCTCTCTACTCACATTATGTTAGTTTATTTATCGACCACAGAAAAATGAAGGGCAATCAACTTCGGCATCATTTCAACTCAGATCATAAGAACAAAACTTAAGTAAACACTTCAAATCATTTTGTCCAGCGCTCTACTACCTCTACCAACCACAACACTGTATATTCTTCTATTCTCCTTTCGTTTTCCATTTTTCTTTCTCCTTTTCCTCTTTCTTCACATTCTCTTCCTTTTTCTTTTATTTACTTCTACACACCTGCTTCTGGTTAATAATTTTTCTTTTTGTCTTATCTTTGCTTTACCATTCATTGTCTTCCATTTTTATTTTCTCTTTCTCCTCTTATTCTTTTACTGATTTTTTCATTCTTATCGTTTCTTTTTTCCTCACTCTTCTTTTATGTTATTTTCTTTCTCTTGTTCCCCTCTTATTTAATCCTACTTTTTCTTTTCTTCATATTCTGATCCCCATTTACAAAACCACAAATAACTTTCATACTTCTTTATTTCGGTGCAGAGAAATTGGGGTGGATTTGGCCGAATCGTTAGAGAGTTTGCCTAAAACGCCTTGCCATATTTTATTGCGGCTCTTTACATACTCAGCTCAAATCTCGCCAATATCAAATATAATCTTCATCCTTCGGAGTTGATAAAATAGCGAGTCAAAAACTAGGGTCGATTTCATAGATTAGCTCCCTCCTCTAAATTCGGTGATTTGCGTATTCTAGAAACGATTCCAGCACAGCGATTCAATTTCTTTCTCTCTTACCTTGTTTGTTTGTTTCTTTCCTTGTACTTCTTTAATTTTGTCTTTAATTCTTCCCCAATGATATTCTTTCCTTTTTTTTTTCATATTCTCATTCCTTCCTCCTCTTTATCTCATTTTCTAATTCTTTCCCCCTGTCCCACTTTTCCTCTTTCCTCGCCATTTCTCCCCCTCTCCCTTTCTATATTTCTTCTTCCTCATTATTTTATTTAATACACCTAAGCAACAACAACAAATTAAGAAGCGAAAATGTAAGAAGATATTTAAAGAAGAAAAAAAAAATCCATCCAAGTAATTATGTTAAAACGAAGCAATAAACTTTCCTGGTACCTCGACATCTGTTCAGCAAAGCATATGGAGAAGTAACAGTCGTATAAGGAATCAATAGACTACAAATCCAAATGTGATATCCTAGCGAGAATATTATGAATCGATAATCGACGGTAGGTAAGCAAGAAGGTGGCCTGAAACAAAAAGAAAGAAAAAGAAAAGAAAAAAGATATTAAACAATAACAATAATAAATATTTAATAAAGTAAAAGTGGAAATGTAGCGAAAAAGTAAAAAATTAAATTAAAAGTTAAATGGCAACTCGTATGGTTGTTACTTAAATCGTAATGACACCTTATGACAAGTAAAGCTGCGATTTAGTACTGGGGCAGAGATTACATTGGAAAGGAAATGATGCTACGTCTGCAACAGTGGGAGACAGAGGTTGAAGGAGAGAGAGAGAGAGAGAGATGGGGGGGGAGAGAAAGAAAGAAAGAGTAATCGATAAAGTCTTATTTATAAATAAATCCTGAATTTTCTAACGCTTGTTGCAGCTTCAACACCCAAATCCTCTCTCTCTTTCTCTCTCTCTCACACACACACCGATATGCTGATAAACACATACTTATATGACACGCACACATGCACACACACACACACACACACACACACACGAAACACGCATTCACGTGTGAGCGTATGTGCATACTATAGAAATAAGCAACTAAAAGTAACGTGCGTGAGAGAGAGAGAGAGAGAGAGAGAGAAAAAGAGAGAGAGAGAGAGGGAGAGAAAGAGAGAGGGAGAGAGAGGCGGGAGAGGAATAGGCAACTCAGAGTTGCGACTCAATGTAAACTCAGCTTCAATATATGAATATATTTTATTACATGTTTTGAGTACTTTCTCATTTATACATCTTAGCACACACGAGTGCATTTTCATGCACACATGCTTACGCATACGCATTTATATAAATAATGGACGTTTGATATTTTATCAACGCCCTCATATTTTCCAGATTTCATAAAATAAAATTACTGGCTAAGTTTAGTCAGTATGCACAATATTCTTTAAAAAATATGCCTTGTCAAAAGAAACTAGACAATTGTCTCTATTCATCTGCTATACAAACGTATCCCTTCAGTGAGATTTGAAGCGTCTATGGGGAATAGTTTTCCGCAATCTTCCAACTCTCAAATTTGTTTCTTAAATGCATAATCAAAAGAAGAAGGGCAACGCCCATGACCCTTCTAGGCTATCCTTGACCGATGAGAGAAATGGAAGAGTTTATCTCATATCCAGGATCTGGTCCTAATCCTTTAAAAGCAGCTAAGGACGAAGCTGTTCTCTGAATTCTATACCAGCCTCACAAAAAGCCAACATACTTTTGATGAGGTTGCTCAGAAATATCCTTCTTGTACTCCTTTTTTTCACTCCTGGAAATATCTCGTTGAGAGAGACTGGTGTATATCTAAGAGCACAACTTCGTCCTTAAGTCTCCTCCTTGAGAAAATGATACCCTAAATGTCGCGCAATTTCGACGAACATTGTATGCATGCAAACATTCCGATGCAAGGAAATGCGTCGTTATAGTCATAAAAGGGCCTAATTCTTTTAAACAAGTCTAAAAATAAATAAACTAAACAACACAATACAAATAAATAAAGGAATTATTGCAGTCGATTTTTACCCTGTAATATCCCACCCGCCTCACAACATTCTAGAGAAGAAAACACAGATAAAACATTTCTAAAGAACCAAAAGAAAATCTGTGAAATTTCGAAATTTTATAACTTTAAGGACAATTTATCTCAGGAATGCAAAATAGAAATTGAATCCAAAGAATCTAATTTGAAACACCCGTCATTTGCAAATGTACTTAATAAATCAGCATCAATGTTCGCAGTATTTTTTTTTCCTTTTTAGAAAGCCTGCCTTAGAAACAGGAGCGTATCTCGTAAATTCTTTTAATGATTTTCTCCCCACCTAAATCTATAACAAAAGCAACCAAAAACGAAAGGTCATTTATGGAAAAATTTTTTATTTTTACGTCATATTTTTGCTAATGATCAATTTAAATTCATATTGTAAGCCGAAGAATATGATTGAATATTTGCATTAATTATTAAGTCGAGGAAAGTCTCATAAACTTTATATTTATTATCTCAGTCAGTTATACAATATGACTCATCAACTTTCTATGTTTATTATGCTACGCAATAGATTATCAGCTGTTACAAAAACCACGGTTTGACATGGTAAACTGATATCTGTTGTCAATCTTATCTCTTATCAAATCTATATGTCACTAACTCTTATATCTATCATGACATTCCAGCTATTTCTCTCACCTGCTTTGAGCTTCTTTTATTCTTTCTCTCTAGATATTTTAACTCTTATTATTTTTCTTTAAAGCGCTTTCCAATATGACGGTTCAGAAAGTAATGAGTCGTAGAAATAGCAGAACACTGAAATGACATGCCTTACAGAGTTTAGTTTCGACTGTCGAATACTTATCCCAAATACTAGTGGGGGACTATCTCCCTTTTTTTATTTTACTTTTACTTGTTTCAGTCATTAGACTGTGGCCATGCTGGGGCACCGCCTTGAAGAATTTTTAGTCGAACAAATCGACCCCAGGATTTATTTTTAAAGTCTGGTAATTATTCTTTCGGTGCTTTTTGACGAATCGACAAGTTACGGGGTCGTAAACACACCAGCACCGGTTGTCAAGCGGTGATGGTCTCACACACACACACATATACATGCTGGGCTTCTTTCAGTTTCCGTCTATCAAATCCACTCACAAAGCCTTGGTCGGCCAGAGGCTATAGTAGAAGATATTTGTCCAAGGTACCACGCAGTGGGAATGAACACCGAACATGTGGTTGGAAGCAAACTTCTAATCACACAGCTACGCCTGAGCCCAGTGCAGATCATTTCTTTGGATTTGATAGAAAGTTTCGAAGTCGATAAAATAACGATGTATACTCAGTTGTATCAACTATATACTTCTACTGCGACAATTGTCTGTGCTTAGTAAAATGATTCAGTTGTTGTTTAGTCCTAGTAAAGCACTGATCGAGTACACCGCCAATTAAAGGTGCTCTAAACGTGACCACCCTGTCTTTTTGTATGTCTAGAACGACGAGTACATTGGCCAATGTGTCCGTTTTAAAACTAATAGGGTGTAGTTTGTGGGATATTTCGCTGTTATTTCTAATATGTAATAATTCATATTGAAGACAACCGTCGGTGAATTAATATTCAGCTTTATAAGTTATTGTGTCTTCATAAATAGTGGAGCACCGGAGCAAAATGCCATGCCATACTTTGTTTTAGTTCTTTATCTGTTGAGGTTCAAACCCCATTAGATGTTGGCTATATCATTCATTCTTTCAGGTTCGGTAAACTTAAAACTGGTAATGTACGTAGTTTAGACCTTTTTATTTGATACCTACTCGTTTAAATGAAAGGGAGAAGAAGACACTTTAGAGAGATATAGTAGGAAATATTGTAGTCAATGTATCGACTACTACCTTGCCTGGCGAAAGAAACTTCACTTGGCCTTAGAAAATGATGTATGCACTTGATTCCCACTTGAAAGAGGGAATGAGAAAGAGAGAGAGAATCAGATTTACTTTAGCTTGCGTTGCTAGTTTATGATGTGGAACAAGACGTTTTTTATGCATTAATATGACTAAAAATCAGACGTAGCAATGATATATGGAAATCGTGAGGAGTTCCTATGGAAACGCGGGTTTGTAATATTATAAGTTTAACTTTGTTAAGGGAAATATTAAAAATAGATATCGTTTGATTATACGACATTAATAGCCAGTAATCAGCAGGTTGTTTTGGCTCTATGGACTAGGTAGATATTGAGCTATACGAACAGATAAATCAATATAGATTGCTAGATGGATAAATGATGTTGCGCATTTATGCATATATATGCGATTATGTCTATGTATATGATATATAATAATATACTTATGAAAAAGCATATACACACATACATAAACGAGTTCATCGCGATTTATCCATATCTGTTCGTATGTTCTCCCATTCCGTGCATACTACGAAGTGGCCTGCTGTTTTTATAAATAGCTAGTGAACGAAACTTCACCCTATGTCAAATATATTGCATAATAGTTTGACTCAAGATATTATGATCGTTGTAGAACAAAAGATAATCATCTGACCAGAAGAGTCCAAAATATAGTTTGGATTCCCGATTAATGCAAGTGCATTTCATCGACTCTGTTAAAGCACTCGGGAAAGCGTAAAAATCTAGATACTCTATTTCACCCTTGTCTCATAGTTTAACAGATCTGTGTGCTTATTAAAAAATAGCCAACATTTGCACTACGATGTGACAATATCGAATAATGGGAAAATGGATGAAATAGGATCAAAGCTATTTAGTGATTTGAGTACGCGATTGTGATGGAGATTTCATTCTTCTTTTAAGTCACCTCACATACATCGGTATTGCACATGAGAAAGGCATGGCGTATATTAAAAAAAGATTCCCATTAAACACTCTGAAAATATGCCAGAAAAAGTATTACTGATTATACTCAATAAATAAGCATTCCATTGATAATAGATGACCTCTACACGTTAAGAAAACAGTGTACTGGCTTAAGTAGAATGCTGGCATTTATAAGTTAAAATAGTCAAAATCCAGAAATGGCCTATGAATATCTTCTCATGTTACATGGAGCTACGATGCTCAAACTGATTTTCAATTAACGGATTGCAAACACTTTTGTAAGCGAATATACTCTCAGTTGAATTAAAAGCCGAAATATTGTTTATTCTAAAATGTTCGATTTCCTGTATATGCAAGCATTATGATGAATAACTCTGACAAATTCAAACTCAGATGGAGAAATGATACCGGTAATATAACTGGCATATCAAAATACATATCGAATATAGATAGGCAAATGTGATATTTGGTTAAAAAATGAATCTGAAGAAAGAGTAAGAGACAAAAAAATTACCAAAAAGAAGTTTGACACTATATATAAAAAAAAATGGTTATCATTTCAATGACCCCCAGTATATTGGTGTTCATAAATTTCCTATTCCATATGGGAGATAGCATTTTTAGAAATATGTTATGTATTAGTGATGGATTGATGTACGTAGAATGAGAAACAACCAAACAAAAGTAGCTGATATGTACTGGTGAAATTAGAAGTGATTTTCCTATACTTTTTAGAATTAGCCATTTCGCCATTCCGTTCTGTGATGCTCATGTTAGTGGGGGTAATAATATTGTTATTGTTGTTGATTAATCTCAAACCATCACTAATCAGCTTAACTCTCTCAAGTTGTATGTATGTATGGAGGGGAAGTCCGCTGAAGTCAGGTCATCCTCAAGCTCGAAAGTAACTTGTTAGTTCGTCACACATCTCGTTCATGACTGAAGCGGAACTATTTCTCACTAAACATTTTAGTACACATGTCTTATCCTATTACTTAAAATATTATTTTCAGGTTTTGACCCGCAATTTCGGTGAAGGGGTAAGTCGATTGCATCGACTTCAGTGGTAGTCATTTTATCGACCCCGAAAGGGTTGAAAGGCAAAGTCAACCCTGGCGGAATTTGAATTCCAAACATAAAAAACGGACGAAATGCTGTTAAGTATTTTGCCCGGTGTGCTAACGATTCTGCCAGCTCATCACATTCCTGCCAGCCAAAACGTTAAAGACGTAAATAGTATCAGTAGTAACTCGGGCCTCTTGCACAGTCACACACCTGCTAGAAATAACTGCCAATTCTCACTCAAATAATACACCATCTTAAAAAGGGAAGGGGATACATTTACTTTGAATAATGTCGTAGTAGATACATTATACCTTAAACAAAGACGAGATCGTCACGACTCGGATGCTTTTTATCACGAACCTGCTTAACTCATAGACACGTACATATGCAAATTTGACTTTAGTTAAATGATTTTCTCAGCACTCTGATATGTCCTTGATTAATTTTTTTAACACTCTCTTTATGTGGAGCGCACAAAGTAAATCCAAACAGGTTACATGAGAAGGTGTAACCATAGTGATGTCAGTACCAGGAGTATGGCAGAATTACCAAGTTTTTCAATTGCTTACATCGCAGAGAGGGGCAAGGAGAGAGAGAGAGAGAGAGAGAGAGAGAAGGCGAGAGAGAGAGAGAGAGAGAGAGAGAGAATGAAAAAAGAAAATGAGAGAAGGAAAATTGTTGTCTAAACTCACGAAAACGTGTAAAGAAAAAAAAGTACCATCACTTCATTACATTCGTTAGAATTAAGGAAAATATTGCTGAACTGTTAGTTGTCACACTGAAGAAATCAAAATGGACATAACATGTTTGTGTGAGGAAGAGCGACAGAGAGAAAGAAAAAGAGAAGAGTGAGAGAGAGAGAGAGAGAAATATATATATATATATATATATATATATATATATATATATATATATATATATATATATATATATATAGAGAGAGAGAGAGAGAGAGAGAGAGAGATAAAGATGAGACGAATTAGACAAAATGCGCAATAAAGTGAGAGAGCTTGTAGGAGAAAATCTGAAATTCATATAAATACTAGAAGAAAAATAACAGCAACATATTTTTATGAAAAAATACGAAGTCATCTTTTCCTTAAAACCTGCATTTCTCCACACACTCCAATACACTCGGATGAAATATATGCAAATGAAAGCTTTCGAAACCTGAAATATTTTGTCAGTGAATAAAAAGGGAGTTTTAACCATAAAAGGGGAGTTTTAACCATAAAAAGTGAAATCCCTTAAAGCTGGCATCAGATGTGAAAAATAAAAATAATTATAAATAAAAGAAATTTCTCTGCATTTTGTAAATGTAAAAGGACGAAATATGATGAAAAAGGCTCTCTTCGACTTCTTTTAGAAATAAGAGGAAATAGTCAACACATTTAAGTTCCTTCCTTCTCCTCCTCCTCCTTCTTCTTCTTCTTCTTCTCTTCTTCTTCTTCTTCTTCTTCTTCTTCTTCTTCTTCTTCTTCTTCTTCTTCTTCTTCTTCTTCTTCTTCTTCTTCTTCTTCTTCTTCTTCTCTTCTTCTTCAAAATCTTGCTTAGCATTTCTTCTTGCTCATTACGTTCTGAATCCAAATGCCGCCGAGGTCGACTCTGCCCTTCGTCCTTTCGAGGTCGATAAAATAAGTACCACATGGGTACTGGGTTCGATGTAATCTATTAGTTCTCTCCTTCAACATTTCAGGCCTCGTGCCTACAGAAGAAATAATCACTATGTATTCTCAATTCGAAATCTGTACATGATGTTTTTTAGTGTCTCTGAATGATTAACGGACCCGGGTTAGAGAGGCATCTAATTTCGTCATTATCGATAAATAAACTTATAATATACTGTGCATCATCAAGAATCAACGTATCTAACAGTGAGTTGTCTTATTTAGCATGTTCATTCATAGCGTAACCTTCTTTTTGTGAGTTCAGGAGGCAAGCGAAGACGAAAATATCTTTATTTCGAAAACTGAATTTGAACAGTCCCTAAACAATGCTACTACATATGAGTTGTCAAGAATCTGACACTAGACTATTACAATGATTGCACACATGTGTGTGTATGTGTGTGTGTGTGTATATTCTTTTACTTGTTTCTGTCATTTGACTGCGGCCATGCTGGAGCACCAAACACACGTACTTTGCGCGCGTGTGTGTATGTATATGTGTGCGTGTGTATGCGTGTGTTTGTAAGAGAGAGAAAGAGAGACAGACAGACAGACAGACAGACAGATAGACAGAGGGAGAGAGAAGGTATTGCACATATAAGAAGAGCAAAACGATACTCAACACCAGAGGGAGATTGTTACTAACGATTGTAATAGCTGGTATCTATCTATCTATCTATCTATCTATCTATCTATCTATCTATCTATCTATCTATCTATCTATCTATCTATCTATCTATCTATCTATCTATCTATCTATCTATCTATCTGTCAGTCTGTCTGTCTGTCTGTCTGTTTGTCAAATAATTTACACATACACGTACTTACATAAACCATCCCTAACTTCTCAATCTTCTGTCTGCAGTGGGGTTATATTTCTGTCATATCTCGATCCAGCTATAAGGTGCGCTGTGTTACTACACAAATCTCATTCTATCTCTCTGTCTCTCTATCACCCCACCAACACACGGAGGCAAACAGATACTCATTCACACAATAACCTCCTTTCAAAAGCAATCGTACTTGAACTATTTGCAGAAAAGTGTCTGTTTTACAGTAATTCGTTTCTTTCTCAGGATCTAGCAGAAATAACCAAATGTGATGTTTTCCTGCGGCGAAATATGTGTCTTTATGTGTAAATTACTCTCTCTCTCTCTCTCTCTCTCATATATATATCAACAGTTTATACAAATAGAATACACTACATCCATAATGTACGAGTAGTATGTATACACATACATGCAAAACTTTCTATTTATCTATCAATCTGTCTGTCTATCTATCTATCTATCTATCTATCTATCTATCTATCTATCTATCTATCTATCTATCTATCTATCTATCTATCTATCTATCTATCTATCTATCTATCTATCTATCTATCTATCTAACTAATGTTGCACTGGCATATTTGTCCTATTTATCAAATATACATTATACATCCTGCAAGTGAATATAATGTTTTCTGTGTCCATGTCAGACATCGTAGTTTCTGTACTGAACCATCTCTGTATATCTCACTATCTCAGACTCACAAACTCACCCCATTTTTCTCCTCTTTCGCTCTCACATACTTTTTCTCTCTCTCTCTGTCTTTTCCTATATATGTTTGTCTCTTCCTTCAGTTTTATATTTTTTCATCATTTCATCTTTATATATTCTTTTACGTTCCCATTCGGCCTGTTTCCTGTCATATCAACAACCAGCCATTCATGCAATTTTTCCTTCACCAACTTCCGGTGAAATTTCTGTTCTTATTTCATCATATATAATAAGTTGTTTTATATCACCACCACCATCACTTCCACCACCATCGTTATCCTTGTCGTCGTCATCATCACCATCATCATCATTATTATCTTATTTATTTAGTAGTTTCCGAAGTATAGTTCAGTTAATGAAAGTTCAAGCTACCTCCTCGTGCACCCGTTTTAATCTACATTTACTGCTGGGAGACCAAAAAGTAAGGGGGGTGGGAAACCTAACAAATATAAAACAAAATGAGCCAAGTGGGGAAAACTATCTACATAAAAACAAATAATACACATACAAATACATAAGTGCACAAACATACGTACATACGTACATACGTACATACATACATACATACATACATACATACATACATACATACATATATACATAATACATACATACACATACATACATACATACATACATACATACATACATACATACGCGCACAGATAAACACGCACATACACACACACACACACACACACATATATATACATATACACACGTCTATTATGTATGTGAATGTTTCTGTTGAATTTGAACTTATTCGTAATTCCTTACATTGAATTACATCAGAATATATCAAACACATTATACTTACTACATATTTACAAAAACATATTCCCTGTATTTCAGTTATATCATGATTATATAGTGCCGACGTATTATATATACTTATTGCTGAGACTACCCACAAGGGAGGCCAGTGTTTCCAGTAATTGAATAAATTTTACTGTTTTGAGTACTTTTCTTCTCGATTATAAATCTTAACGCCTATGTACATTGGCACACTCTCACCCGAGCGCACGCCCTCATGTATAAACATACCTATATGCATGTATGCATGTCAGTGGATACGTCTGTGTTATAAATTTCTCTGCTACTCGGTTTTCTTTCTTCTATACTTTTCTGTCTTCTTTATAATTTTTTGATGAAATGCTTTAGCTCGAAACATCGACGGCACTTCCTTTTTCTTAAATGTGCATCAGAATTAAAATTTAGATCTTGTTCTTTGCTGATATACTCTTTTACGCTTTTACTTGTTTCAGTTATGTGGCTGTGGCCATGCTGGAGCACCGCCCTTAGTCGAGCAAATCGACCCCAGGACTTATTCTTTGTAAGCCTAGTACGTATTCTATCAGTCTCTTTTGCCGAACCACTAAGTTACGGGGACGTAAACACACCAGCATCGGTTGTCAAGCAATGTTGGTGGGGGGACAAACATAGACACAAAAACATATACACACACATACATATATACGACGGGCTTCTTTCAGTTTCCGTCTACCAAATTCACTCACAAAGCTTTGGTCGACCCGAGGCTATAGTAGAAGACACTTGCCCAAGGTTCCACGCAGTAGGTCTGAATCTGGAACCATGTGGTTCGTAAGAAAGCTACTTACCACACAGCCATTCCTACGCCTATATTCTCATCAATAACTTTAAACACACAAGCACACACACACATATATAATATTATCTTGATGGAAGCATTATTCAAATAATCGCAGAGCAAATTAAAATAAACTTGATGCAAATTAAAACAAAGTAGAATATTTTCGAAGCAAATTAAATTACGTCATAGAAATACATTTACGATGCCTTTATCTAATGAATTACAGTTTAATTTGTAGTTGCAAAAAATCTTGAACAAATATCAACACACCTTTCACCAGTTTATGGGAATCATCTCTTTTGGAAATAAATACACATTTACTTTGGCTGTAAATGCTCTTTCTTCAAAGAAAACACTCTTCCATTACGATGGCTTGCTATAGTTTGTAAAGATATATTGAATCTACGTGTGTGGTTAAACATTCTCAAAAATGCTTCAGTATTAATTTTGGACATATGTTTTATATGTCATTTGACCTCGCCCCAGAATACAAATGTAATGCACGATCTCTGTGTCGCCAGTGATGTACGATATGATATGCTATTATATTCTCTATATCTCGTGCATCAGCAATGGATTCCCTTTGTTCGTTTTGCGGCTGACAATACACGTATATAAGCTTCTATAGTAGATAACTTGTATGTCCTTTGCTCCTTCACCGTTCAACAAATTTGAATACAAATACTTAAAACATGAGACCAGCTATCATTGTTTTGAGGCCGACATATTTCATCCATGAAAAAATTCAACTTAATAGGGTTGTCAAAAGATAACATGAATTTAGATTTTTGCTCTGATTCAAACAATGCAAATTATAGATATCTACACTTTTTCAATTTGATCCAAGACCATTTCGAGGTTAATTAAAATTTTTTCTAGTTTGTTTTAATTTCCTTCAACGAATATTTCATCGTAACATATGAAGGTGAACTTTACTAACCTCCATTAGTTATATAAATAATGACATTTTCTAAAATGGAATTATTCTCTTTTTATTGCTAGTAGTTAAGATATTTACACAAAAATCAGTTATTTTGTTTCTTAAAAATTAATAACTGAGGAATATTAATGTTAATAACATCTCCTCCAGCTGGCTATTGACACACTTTCTGTGCCCTATCAGTATTTGCAAAGGGCAGTCATCCTTCCCATCTCCAACCTCACTCAGAGATTTATTATTGTTTTATATATATATATATATATATATATATATATATATATATATATATATATATATATATATATATATATATATATATATATATATATATATATATATATATATATTTAATCACTCTTTTACTCTTTTACTTGTTTCAGTCATTTGACTGTGGCCATGCTGGAGCACCGCCTTTATTTTATATATACATATATACGAGGGGGCGCTGAAAAGTTCCTGGTTTTAAGGGTCTCGCGAAATGCCTGGCTGAAGGTACAACCTTCCGAGTTCTTTTACAGAGCTTAGAAAAAGTGAAAGATCACTGCAATAGGTGTGTGAATCTGTGTGGGAAATATGTTGGATAAAATCGTAATTAACTGATCCTCCTGTATTTTCTTTAACCCAAAGCCAGCAACTTTTCAAAATAAGTATAAATTTTATTTACGTGTGAACCTTCAAATTCGCTATTTAAATTTTTCATCTGCTAAATGTCATGTGAACGATACAAATTACAATTTTTGTTTGGATTATATAATTTGTATACAAATTTAATGAAAAAACGAAATCCTTTAACTAGTAGCAATTAACATGAAGTCAACTTACATATATCCCACACTATCATCCAAGCACATACACATATATTTCAAATCAGGCAAACGCATATTACTCACAGATTATATGACATAAACATACACTTATTCTCATTCGCACAAACTCACACATATACATACACACTTGAACAAATACATATACTCTCATTCACATCCGTATTTAAGGTGTGTATATAAACTTCATTTCTCCATAGATAACAACATTCTCACCAATCCGATATCTCACAGCATGTGTCTTTCAAACTTCCCATATCTTAACTGTGTTTAAAAGTTACAGAAAACACAGCTTGCTTTTTACTGCTTTTCCTTCTTTGTTTTCGTGTCTTCATTGCGTCTCTGGTTTAGTTGTATGTTTTGTTTCCTTTTTTTTTTGTGTGTGTACCCTTCCATTTTCCTGACTCTAAAACACACACACGCATACATACGCACGCATACACAGAGTTTTTGCTTTTGGTCAAGCTAACTGCCTGTTTACTTACTGAATTTATATAAATGCCGGATGTCTGGGCATGTGTGAATACTAATGATGTAGTACTAGTGGCAGCAACAGCAGTAGCAGAAAAATAACAGAAGTTAATATTTTTATATGAGACAGAAACACACACATACACACGCATGTGTGTGTGTTTAAAACAGGGAAAAGTACTCAATACATGTTGTAGAGTATTTTCTTCATTCAATGAATCTGATGGTTCAGTCAATACAAGTACGAAAACACACATCGAGAATCCTTGAGTAACGTCGGAATGCAG
Organism: Octopus sinensis; assembly: GCF_006345805.1. Classification (NCBI taxonomy): domain Eukaryota; kingdom Metazoa; phylum Mollusca; class Cephalopoda; order Octopoda; family Octopodidae; genus Octopus; species Octopus sinensis. The sequence goes on along the minus strand of NC_042999.1, from coordinate 76,771,352 downwards.
CACCATCTTCGGACATATGCTTATGGTTATATCTTTTATCTTCTATATTTTGTCTTAGTCATTAGACTGCAGCCATGCTGGGACACACCATCTTGAAGAATTTTTAGCCGAATATATCGACCCCAGTACTTATTTAAAAAAAAACCCTGGTATTTATTCTATCTTTCTCTTTTGCCAAACTGCCAGGCTACGGGGACGTATTCACACCACCACGAGTTATCAAGCGGAGGTGGGGAACAAACACAGACTCAAGGACAAACACACGTATATATATATATATATATATATATATATATATATATATATATATATATATATATATATATATATATATATATATATATATATGGGCGCAGGAGTGGCTGTGTGGTAAGTAGCTTGCTTACCAACCACATGGTTCCAGGTTCAGTCACGTTGCGTGGCATCTTGGGCAAGTATCTTCTACTATATCCTCGGGCCGACCAAAGCCTTGTGAGTGGATTTGGTAGACGGAAACTGAAAGAAGCCCGTCGTATATATATGTATATATGTGTGTGTGTATATGTTTGCGTGTCTGTGTTTGTCCCCCTAGCATTGCTTGACAATCGATGCTGGTGTATTTATGTCCCCGTCACTTAGCAGTTCGACAAAAGAGACCGATAGAATAAGTACTAGGCTTACAAAGAATAAGTTCCGGGGTCGATTTGCTCGACTAAAGATGGTGCACCAGCATGGCCGCAGTATATATATACCACAAAGGAATGAGGATTTTAAAATCAGGTTGATATCTTACGGGCACTTTGATGAAATCCAAACTTGGCTAACCATATCGAATAATAGGAAACGTAAAGAATCGTGTACAGTTGTACTTCTTCGACTGGTAAATCCTGAGTTCGCTCCCAAGGATTTCGTGTAAAATTATTACGGAGTATATTAAAAATATATAATAATGAATGGAGAATTATTCATCTTCAATTAAAATTTTCCAACTTGTAATATTCCAACACGAATTCATTTATACAACAGAAACACATGCTGGACAATTTTAAAGATGTATAAAATCTCTATTTTTATTCTGTCTTCCTTATATATATGTGTGTGTGTGTGCATATATATATATATATATATATATATATATATATATATATATATATATGAGAACACAAGTTGCAAATGACTATATATATATGTGTGAGTGTATGTGTTTTTATACATGTGTGTGATGGTGTATGTAAGGTCGTATGTCATGTGTAGAGGTCGGGGTGGTTGTGTTTGAACCTTTAACTTTTCAATTTAGTGTGAATGTTTTAGCGTTGGCTATCTTCCCATTAGCCCTCAGCCATTTTTATCTTCTGCCTTGATCAGCTCTCAGCTGCTGGTACCGTCTCAAAGTTAAAAGATGGAATTACGCATTGTATCTTGAAAGATCAAGATGTTGCTGCTTCTTGTAGTTGTTGTTATCTCGCTCTCTATCTTTCTGTCTGTCTGTCAGTCTGTCTGTTTCTCTCTGTCTTGATGTATATATATAGCCATGCGCTTATGTATATTCGTGTGTTACACATACCGACATTTGTATGATAGCTAGTCGCTAAACCAATTTCAACGTTCTGATCTCTTTCTGTATTCCCAGACGTGCATTTTCCAGTGAAGTTTTAATATATATGATGGCATATACGTAAAGGCTCACACACACATACGCGCGCACGCACACACATGCACACAGAGCCATGCGCTTGTGTATCTTACACGTAGGAGTGGTGTAGGAGTGGCTGTGTGGTAACTAGCTTGCTTTCCAGCCACATGGTTCCGGGTCAGTCTCACTGCGTGGCACCTTGGGCAAATGTCTTCTACTATAGCCTCGGGTCGATCAAAGTTTTGTGAGTGGATTTGGTATACGGAAACTGAAAGAAGCCCGTCATATATATATATATATATATATATATATATATATATATATATATATATATATATGTGTGTGTATGTGTGTGTGTGTATGTGTGTGTATGTTTGTGTGTCTGTGTTTGTACCCCCAACATCGCTTGACAACCGATGCTTGTATGTTTATCTCCCCGTAACGTAGCGGTTCGGCAAAAGAGACCGATAGAATAAGTACTAGGATTACAAAGAATAAGTCTTGGGGTCGATTTGCTCGACTAAAGGCGGTGCTCCAGCATGTCCACTGTCACATGACAAGTAAAAGCGTAAAAGAGTAAAAGAGAGAGAGAGAGAGGGAGAGAGAGAGAGAGAGAGGGAGAGAGTAATGAGTATCGATATTTGAGCAATAGTTAAACGCTAAACTAAGATCAACGTTTGGAGCTGCTTCTGTTTCTGCTGACGTGCATTTTCCAGTGGAGATTTAATATACATGATGGCGTTATCTTATGTAAACAATCTCATAATCATCAAGATCATCATGAAAATTTAGAATCACATCAATATTATAATCAATCAGTATTATCATCGTCATATCGTTGCCGTGGTCGTCAACGTCGTTGCTGGCGTAGTCGTCATCATCATAATCATAACCATCATGATAGTTTTCATTCGTTTCGTCGTCAGAAACCCCATCAATATCTATTATTGTCGTCACACTCATAGTGATCCTCATCATCTTCAATATCTGTATCAACATTGTTATCATCATTATCATTGTTAACATTAGCAACAAAAGTTACAGCATTGATCGGTACAGAAAATAAGCAAAAAGAAATAATAAAAAAAAACCCTCACAAGCCCAACAAAACACGAAACCGAGACTTTATCTTAGTTATTCATCTATAAATGTAATAATTGTATAATGAGAATACACAGCTGCAGATTTGAAATTTTGCTGAACAAAAAGGTTAAAAACAACAACGATGTCAAGAATAACAGGAACAAGAGCAACGATATGAAAAGAAAAAAATAAATAAATAGATAAAATAAAAGCAATCTGCAAAAAGGAAAGTAACACAAGCAACAACATTATATCATATCATAAAGAAATAAATGATTCGTTTTCAAAACGGGCAATTCTATCTGATATTGTCACAATCCTAAACAATGACGCTACATTGTTCTTCAGATTATAGAAACAACGACATTTTATTTTGAAAACTGAGAAAAATGCAATTTTTTTCTCAAGGCAAGCAAACGTTCAAAATATGGAGCAATAACAGTGGCAAAGCTACTTTTTTGTAATGTTGTTGTTGTTGTTATTATTGTTGCTACTACTACTACTACTACTACTACTACTACTACTACTACTACTACTACTACTACTACTACTACTACTACGACAACACGAAGAATGCATGTTTGAATGCTAGAAAAAATATTACAATTATCATTATGGTAACCTTAGTTTATTGTATGAATTTTTCATATGTGAACGATAACAACAACAACAATGATGATACTGAATAAATATTTTTTTCTCATATTGCCACCATAACTCATTGATGCATACAATAATATGTACACAAAAGTGTTGCAATAAATCGAAAACAAAGGTGACAAACGAATAAAAATTTTATAAAGAAAGTAAGAGACGTTTCACAATGTAGTGCAACGTTTCCTACTCCAAAGTTTAAAGCAGGCTCTGAATTCTACTTTTGTTGATTCTGGCTCTTCTTTTGTGCAATACACTCTTTCCTCTTCTGCTTCCTCAACTCCTCAGGGCCGAAAACTCTTAGGTGTTGTATATTATCACTAATTTAGCAGTTAGACATGGATTTTACTCCGAGTCTCTTAGCTTTCGTTCTTGCATCCGCAACGAACATAGCTCAGAAATATACTTATGCTTTTTGGGCGTAACTACGATATGCACGTTCATACAAACCCCATCTAACCACATGTACTTTTCAGTTACTGCAGTGTTCACCCCTTGCCCATACTTTGTTACAGAGGAGATGATAAACCAAGGGTTAATATCACTAGTTATTCTCCTGACAGTGATCTTTGAACATTACCAATACACCGTGGAACGTGTTTGTGGTCGGGTATATGACGTCAGAACTCAAGTTGACGCTTTGTTTCGTTCTCAGTCTTGAAGGTCACAACTACACACACACACACACACACACACACACACACTCGCGCTCGCTCGCCTATGTCGTGATTGAGTTGACAGAAAAACTAGCTTTCTATCTACAAAAACCGAGGTTTCCACCATGTGCATTTTAAAGGGAAGGTGAAATCTCTCTTTCTCCCTCCACCTCTGTCTCTTGGGGAACAAGCTTAGCGAGTGTGTCGCACATATTCTCTGCTCGTCTCCATAACTCTTCCTTGGCCTGATGGTTAGGTAGACAATACCGTAAGCTTTGACCATCCCTGTAAGACACTGGCCAGGATACTTGTGAAGACTTCAAGTACTCTTATGAGAATAGAATAAAGAAATGGCATTTCCACCTTCTGTGAGAAGAGAATAAATTAGTTTCCGCTTCTGCTCCCGAATGAATTTTTGAACCTGGATGATGAGTTCTTTGTGAACTTAACTTTATCAATATTTCCTTTCGTACTGTTTTTTCCCATATTCCAGGACTGAATTTTGGAGATAATTCGAGCAAAACTCGCAGCATTGGTAGAAATGCTTCTGTTTGGAGCATTCTCGCTCGGTGAAATTGGTGTGAATGCGTCACTGCCGCCATCGTCGTCACTATGTGACTTAAAGTTTTCCTGTCTGAAAAATCTATCTCTGGCTGCTAAGGAAGCTTGTTTGTGTATATTTGCTATATGTTCATTAAAATGCTTGTTTTTCGTTTAAATTTAGCTGAAGCACCATTACGGGTCAAATAAAAAATGTTCATATAAAGTTTTGTTTTGAAAAACAATTTAATAATTCATGTAAATTATCTGTGTACACAAAACTATTAATTCAGTGCATCCTAAAATATTAATCCAAACATTTGAATAATGTGTTAACATCGAGCAACACTTCGATGGAAATTAAACGAAAAGGAAATACAATGTTCAGCAGAACTTGTATCTAAAAAAAATAGCCCACAAGTTTTGTAAACATGCATTAGGCGCATAAAATATCTTAATTATAAAAGTCCTTGGAAAACCGAAGTCAAAGATTCACCTACATCGGGAGTTGAAATACTGCACTTGTTGAAAACCAGAAAATATATTGGCCTGCTCGGGATATTGCCGTTATTTCATGGTGCTTCTACATATGTGTTATTCGTGACCAAAATCTCATTGCTACCCTTAATATTATTTGTACTGTAGCAATCAATTGCTCGTTGGATCAGAATCAAGTGCTTCGTTTTCATGTAGTGCGTAAGCCTCATGAATCCAATCCCTCTTCACTAAACTGAATATTGCAGGAAATCAAGGTGCGAGGAGCATGTGAAGGATGTAAAATAATTAAACAGAAAATTGTGCAAATATCACAAATACAATGTGTCCGGAGCTTATCATCAATCGGCGATATTTGCACCTCTTGATTGCATACTGTTTATATATATATATACTGCACATAGAACATCATCCACGTGATCACCCGTAGTCATCTTCACCTTTACCACGATGGATTACTTGAGAAAACTGATATTCAAACCTTACTTGATTCAACAACCAAATAATTTCCTCTGCCGGAATAACCTGTAGAAAATTACAGCATGAGAAAAAGTTAATTGGAAAAAGAAAATAATTTCCCTATTAGCAAAACTAAATAGAAAAATATGAATTCTATTAGCATCTCATAATAACCATAAAATACCAAGGGCTATAGAATCCATTTAATCGAAAGGACTTGCTTACACTTTGGAGACTTTGTAATTAATTCTAGCGCAGAAATTCGGAACGAGAATTTCATACTTCATATATGTCATCTTTCTTTCTGCCTCTTATTCATAGATACAAAAAGAAAAAAAAGTTTTATTGTACATGCATACATACAGACACAGACAGTCACGCGCACACAAACGAGCACATACACGTAAACACATACACGGGTTGGACAAAATAATTGGAACACGTGTTAAATTCAATGAATATTTATTTAATATGGAGTTCGTTCTCTTTCAGCTTTCTGAACTGCTTCGTTGCGTCTAGGAATTGATTCATGCAGCTTCCTGACTTCATTGAGAGGAATCTTGAGCCATTACCCCCGCAAAACCTGTTCCAGCTGTTGCAGACACGACGGTAGAGGGTAACGACTTCTAACCTGTCACTCCAAGATGTACCACAGATGCTCAATAATATTGAAGTCTGGAGATTAAGGTGACTACTCCATGTATTGTAGCTCACTATTATGCTCTTCATGTCAATTCTTAACAACATGAGAGGTGTGCATTGAAGCATTGTCATCTTGGAAGCTGTACTCACCATCAAGGAATAATGACTGGACCAGGGGAAGGACTTGATTTCCCAAAATATTCAGATAATCATTGCTGTTGATCCTACCGTGCAGGGCAACGACTGGACTAGGAGAATTTTAAGAAATGGCAACCCAAACCATCACAGACCCTCCTCCATGCTTCACTGTAAGAAGAAGGCAGTCAGGATAAAAAGCTTCCCTGGGTTGCCTCCACACATAAACTCACCCTGCAGGGAGGAAAAGAGAAAAACTGGACTCGTCGGAAAATTTTACTTGCTTCCATTGAGATCTAGCCCTTGAGATCTCTACACCAATTCAGCCTTTTCTGAATGTTTTGATGAGAAAGCAGAGGTTTCCTGATGGCATCTCTTCCATGATATCCAGCTTTATTGAGCTCACAGCGAACAGTTTTTGTCGGAACTGGGCTAGTCAGATGCTGATTCAACTCTGTAGTTACTTTGGGGGCAGTTGTCCGGTGATTTTTCTTCACGATGTGATTCAACACTCTTTCAGTGAGCTTCGAAGTCCTGCTGGAGGTTTTACCCTGCTTCTCAAATTCAACCATGGTACTTGATATAGTTCAGCTGTTCTGGTGAAGGAAGCTCCTACCATTCGAGTTCCAACAATTTGCCCTTTTTCGCATCTTAGCTTAATTTATACTACAATCTGAAAGAGATAGAAATAATCAGCAAATTAGATAAATAAAACCATCTACAAACCAAAACAAAAACACTCCCAATGAAATTTGTATGGATATTCGTAATATAATGGCGCATTGAAATATTGGAGTTAAATTTCTACTGTTCCAACTATTTTTTCCAATCCCTGTGTATGCGCGTGCGCGCACACACACACGCACACACACACACACACACACATGCGTACGTATATAATTCGAATGAAAATATAACTGTGAACTTCATGGCATGAACCATTATACACTGACTATTGAAATGACTCACACGACAACTCACTATGTTTCAGAGCAATTGCAATGTAATACAATGACCATCTTGTGACAACCGATGCTGGTGTATTTATGTCCCCGTAACTGAGCGGTTCGGCAAAAATGTCCGATAGAATAAGTACTAGGGTGCTCCAGCATGGCAGCAGTCAAATGACTGAAACAAGTAGAAGAATAAAAGAGTATCTATCTATCTATCTATCTATCTATCTATCTATCTATCTATCTATCTATCTATCTATCTATCTATCTATCTGTATGATAAATGAAAGGTGGAAGATGAAACAACTGTTTCGACACATCTAGCATCGACATCTAGGTGGGGTGCTTGACAACTGGTTCAAGCATTATCAGAAGGTCAACGTACTAATTATGTTGTGATGGTACTGTTGCACTAAAGTATTATACCTGCTATGGTAACATTGTTGTAGTGGCTCTACGATGGCTGACTGATATGGGCAACATGGCTGCATCTAATTTCACTTCAACTATATCATCACTAGCAATCATCTTCATCTTCGTATGATGGTTGACTTGAAAATGCTGATATTCAAACCTTACAAGATTCACTAAATGAATAATTTCCTCTGCCACATGTTGAAAATTACTATGTGAGAAAAACCAAAATGGAAAAGAGAAAAACCGAAAATTTCTCAAAAAGCAAAACCAAAGAAAATAATGAATTCTATTAACATCTCGTAATAACCGCCAAATATCAAGGTCTACAAAATCCATTTAATCAAAAGAACTTGCTTATATTTTGGAGTATGTAATTAATTTGAGATCAAAAATTGGAAATAGGGTTCCCATTTATGTGAACGCATCTTTCTTTCCTTTCTTCATTGCTCTCTTTCACTCTTACACACACTCAACGCATACATATATACTCATACATCCTTAAAGTTACATACATATGTTTGTGTGTGTGTATACATACATATTTATGTGTGTGTATGTTTACATATGAATATGTATATACTTACATACATCCGTACACGCGCGCGCACACATACACAGGTATATATGGGGTTGATCTTCTGGAGTAACCCCTAAACTGCAAATTTTTGCTCTTGTGCCTAAATTAGAATCCGTTATTATTATTATTGAGTGAGAGAGCAGTGCATGCCATCAAAGTGACACTGGGGTAAAATATACGACGCCCAGTATACCCATCATGACTGCCCATCTGATAAGGGTACACCAGGCACATGCATCACAATCATATGTGCGCATCATAAGGTCCCTGAATAAGGTTTGTTTAAGGATGTTGAACAAAACACCCATGTTTCCAAAGGTGAATTATCCAAAACCCAAAGAATTCTTCTCAACACATGGCTTGATGCTCCCCCAGCACTTCTGCTCGAGATCAGATATGCATATATCGTCAGTCACTAATGGACATGGTCAACTGGTTCAGGTCAAACAACTGACAAGCAAATCTGTGGTATTGAGCAGAATATTTGCTGTAGACCATCTTTTATGCCAAGACAAAACAATGTACATGATAACACTTCCAATCAGTTAAGATCAAGAACCATGGGAGTCACTGCTTGGTACTGCATCAGGGCTTCTTCTTCTTCTTCTTCTTCTTCTTCTTCTTCTTCTTCTTCTTCTTCTTCTTCTTCTTCTTCTTCTTCTGTATTATTATTATTAAGACGGCAAGTTGGCAGAACCGTTATCATATCGGGCTTAGCGGCATTTCGTCCGTCTTTACGCTCGGACTTCAAATTCCGCCGAGGTCGACGTTGCCTTTCATCCTTTCGGAGTTCATAAATTAAGTACCAGCAAAACACTGGAGTCTATGTAATCGACTAGTCCCCTCCCCCAAATTTGAGGCCTTGTGCCTCCAGTAGAAAGGATTATTATTATTATTATTATTATTATTATTATTATTATTATTATTATTATTATTATTATTATCATTATCATTATTATTATTATTATTATTATTATTATTATTATTATATGGTGTTGTGATAGTTGTGGCGTAGTAGTAGTAGTAGTAGTAGTAGTAGTAGTAGTAGTAGTAGTAGTAGTGGTAGTAGTAGTGGTAGCAGCAGCAGTAGCAAAGAGCATAACCAACACGTCTGTGGCTGTAGCGTGTTGGTGAGTTTTTGCCCATTAATCAAGTCGATGGTTTTGATTTAGATGCCGTTTGAAATATCTGTGCAGCAACAGCAGTAGTAACAGGACTCTTTAGAAGGTCAGCTAGTAATCATTGAAGAGTATTTTCTGAATCCAGAGAAAAGATGAAGAATATAAATATGTAAAATGTTTAAATGCACTGTTCTCTCGCCTGTACCCCCTCCAGCACTTTACCAGTGAACATAATGTATAACAGTAACATATTTTCAAAACGGTTTCCTTTATTTAGAATTCATCTTTATGCGCCTGTATGTATCACGCTATTTGCAAATTAAATGATAGATTTTCATGTGAAAGTTCAAAATAAATTTTCCAATGAAAATGAAGCATTATCTTCAATTTAAAAAGAAAAACAATGTATATATGCTATATTGTCTGGTTAATTTTAGATTCATTATACATATTCGAGAAACTAATTCGTATTAATAGAGATATTTGGCGCTACGAATAAAATTCATATTTATCTAATTTTCTATAACTGAACTTCGACCTTCGTCACATTGCAGCGCCAGAGGATTCTTTATCATGATATCAATCACATATTTAAAGATGACACAGCCTGAATAATACACAAACATATAAATACCCGCGCATGCACATACATAGATGTATATATATACGTGTATCTATATATATATGAAAAATTATATCATATATCAATCATTATACATGTATATATGTATGAGCATAGAAAGAGAGGGAGTGGCGAAAAGAGATCGAGAGAGAGAGAGAGAGAGAGAGAGAGAGAGAGAGAGATTGAGAGAGAAAGATAGATGAGGAGAAAACGGAAATAAATTATATGTATGCACAAATTATACGGATGCCAAAAACATAATATGCACATTCACACACGTGTGTGTCTGTGTGTGTATGAGATATGTTGTTTGCGCCATAAATATATTTCTCCAGACAGACAATTTCAATATTATCATTTCTCAAGTTGATTAAAGGCAGGATCACTAAAGAACTGGATTAAATGCCGTCTGTACGATTTCCGAGTCCATAGAGGTCGTTGTTTCCTCATTCCTTAGTCGCTAAAATATATATAAGTGCTTGATTCTATATAATTGACTATTCTCCCTCAACAGGACACATACTCAACTCTGTGACCCTGTGCCTATATTAAAGAAAAGAACATCAAAGTTTAAGACTTCTCCTAATTCGTCCCTAGCATCTTTGTCTACCATCTTTGTCTCTTTGTACATATGAAGGTGTGCTGAAAAGGGTATCGAGAAAGGCTATCCGAATTCTTTTACAGGGCTTAGAAAAACTGAAAGACCCCTGCAATAAGTGTATGAATCTGAGACGGGAATATGTTGAATAAAATCATAATTAACTGATTCTCCTGTATTTTCTTTTATCCAAATCCTGTTATCGATAAAGCTCACTATTAACCATAAGTTAAATATAACACATGAACTATAGGATCAATACCGCATTATTAGAACCACCCTATCACATATATACCACCACAAGTACCCTTTATCTTTTTATTTTTAAATAACTCGTATAGCTTGGCCGTTGTCCATGAACGATTTCAACGCCTCTGAAATTGGTGGGACAGAAAAGAGGTTATCTTTAGATTGTAGTCCGAGTTCGAATATGTGAAAAAGATTGCACTTCGGTAGACGTTCCCAAGCTGAAGTTGGTGGTATTGTTTTGGGCGATTAAGGTTACCGCCACGCAATATGCACTGTGTCCTCTATGGGCTTTCACATAATTTCCCTCTACTAAATTTCACAAAGCTTTGGTCAGTCCAAGGCTCTGCTACAAGATACTTTCCCAGGATGTCGCACATTAAGATTGAAATTGAAATCACATAGTTTCGAGCCCATCTGCTTGTATCTGTTTCCATTTTGTACTTCTAGTTATACGATTCCTCATCACTTCAAATATAGCTTAGTCTGATTTCTCATTATGTACATATAGTTACTGAATTATTAAAATAGATATTTGCATTCTGGAGCTAAGAGTTTATGCATTATAATTTGAATAATTCAAATATTACATTAATATTCATTGTCGGAAATGTGAACGCTATATCTTACTTATCTGAAATGAACTTTCAGTGTTTTCAAACGATAAAATCCAGTTATTATGGGAATATAATACATAAGTTTTTATTGAAATTTAAAAAGCAAATTTTTTTCACAAATCTTAACTTTGAGACGAGATCTTCGCTACCGCACTACTTACAGTCTCGATGTTCTAATTTATAAAATTACATTACACTATAATAATATAATTGGCAGTGAGTTTCCATCTTGTCCTCCTGATATGTGCATCAAAGTCGTTGACTTAACTCATCTTACATGTATATACATACAAACATACATACATACATGCATACATACATACATACATACATACATACATATATACATATATACATATATATATATATATATATATATATATATATATATATATATACCGGAGTAAACACATAAATGTGAAACAAGGTGGAAAAAAGAGTACTCAAATACCAGTGGTAGAGTAATATGCTTTAAATAAAGTATATATATATATATATATAGGTTTGGTCTGCCCGAGGCCATAGTAGAAGACACTTGTCCAAGTGCCACGCAGTGGGACTGAACCCAGAACCATGTGGTTGGTAAGCAAGCTACTTACCACACAGCCACTCCTACGCCTATATATATATATATATATATATATATATATATATATATATATATATAGTTAATCCAAACATGAAAACACAAAGAGAAAACACAACAACGCGAGAACAAATATAGTATTATTGGACGCTCAGGAAGGAAGGCAAGAAGGAGGGTTTAACGTTTCGAGCGGACCTCTTCGTCAGAAACATAGGAAAAGGAAAGATCCAGAGAAGGGAAGACGGAGGAAAAAACCGCCAACGGTACACACGCGGTCACATTACTTGTTTCAGTCACTTGACTGCGGCCATACTGGAGCACCACCTTTAGTCGAACAAATCGACCCCAGGACTTCTTCTTTTTAAGCCTAGTATCTATTCAGTCGGTCAGTTGGTGACGTCCTGTACCCAAGGTGCCACGCAATGGGACTGAACCCGGAACCATGTGGTTGGTATGCTAGCTACTTACCACACAGCCACTCCTGCACCTTATATATATATATATATATATATAGGCCCTGTGGAGGCGCAGGAGTGGGTGCGTGGTAAGGAGCTTGCTTCCCAACCTCATGTGTCCCCTAGCTGACTATCAGAACAATAAACAGGCGGGTATATTAAACACCAATCAAGACAAATTCTTGATATATTGAAATCATCTTCGCTTCAAGAGAGGATTGAACAGTCTTTTGGTGGCAATTGGGAACACCTTTGAATGAGAAGGGGAGATAATCTCAATAACTAAGATGTCACCAAAATTGATATATTATTTAGGAAAAGACAGTCTTTCTAGAAATGAAAGGAAAGCTGTGGAGCGAAGCGGGAATGTCTATTATCACCGATGTTCTTAAAAGTGGCCGACTGATTGATACACCCTATTATTGTAGGCCGATAAAGCAAGCGTGTAGTAAACGTAGGCTATGAGAGTAAATGTTAGGAGCACTAGCCTTTGTGCACAGCATTTGTCTTATATCCCAAGTTATTCCCATCATGCATAGAACGCCCGTCAGTTTATAGAAATAGTAGAGAAAGCATCACTGGGGTTTATCGTCGGGAATGAGACTTTTAGTGTTATGATTTAATACATCACCATTTTTACCTTACTTATCTAAATTCATGGCGTTAGTTCACTTGAATTATTTTCCTTAGCTCATTATACAGATCTAACAATGCCAATTTTATTTTTGTTTTTTTTTATACTTTTCTGAATGTAAGTATTTTTCTTGGCTGATCAAACAGGTTCGCGTTTGGCTATGCTTCGCTGTCAAAATTCGATAAGATTGAATATCCGAGCTGTCACTTTACTTAGCAAAATAAATTTCTTCCTAATAATATAAATTAACATGTATGATTTAGTTCCCAATTATCTCAGATTTTCACCTAAATATGAATATTATAATTTATAAGAATTAATTTCTTCAAATCATCCCCCTCTTAATTTGGGGTTGCCTAACAATTGCTGCTAGGTTTTCCTTTTCTTCCTCAACTTAAGCGCAAATTTCACTGAATAAAGAATGTTTTGCCTGTGTCATTCAGTACACCACCCCTTTTCTATACTCATGTCTACTGATTTCTTAATTACTGTTTTAAACTGTTTTAAGTGTGCCTAAAGCCAGCTGGAGGAGATGTTCTCCTGGGGCTACAAGCTACAGTAACACCCACCTTTAGTGGTTAGCCATATTGAGATGGCAAATATACCTTACAATGTTTTAAACTGTTTTTCTTTTTTTAATGATTGGGGATTGTGGGCAATGGGTTTAGATTTCAGTTCCCAGTCGAGCACAAACCGAAGTAGTAAAAACAGTTGTAGCAGCAGCAGCAGTAGCAGCAGCAGTAGCAGCAGTAGTAGTTGTTATATTTACTGGTAGTAGTTATTCTCGCTGGTAGGAATTATTCTTGTTGTTCAGCTGCGACTGAGCAAATTTATGGCCCAAAACGTCCCAGCTATGACCTTTCAGCCATTCTTTCATAAACATTATACGATACATCCTTTCTGCTTGAAAATGGTAATGTGAAACGAGGAAGATTTGGCTACTATTTTTGGAGCCTGCTAATAAACAATTCTTTGAAATCCTTCACAACTCAAACTAAGAAACGTCTGTTATCATGGCAAATAAATATTTATCAATTTAAAATCCGTAGCAAACTCTAAACTGTTTAGAATTTAGAAGACATTCAATGAATGTCTTCTAAATTTTTAAACAATTTACAATCAGTCGGTCGCAATTTTGTCGATAAAACATTATTACATAGGATTAAGTTGTTGATACAAAAAATTGACACTTAATTTTCTAGTCTTTCACTTTTACACAATAAACTAACACCTGATTATTTAATAAATTTAAGAAAAAAAAGAAATAAAAACTCTTGCAATTGAAATGAAGATTGTCTGCAACGCGGAAAAATTACGAAGTCTGTTAAGCAGACCATGATGGTATTATTATTATTATTATTATTATTATTATTATTATTATTATTATTATTATTATTATTATTATCATTATTAACAACAAAATAATTCCAACAACAACAACAAAATAATAATACCAGCAAATGAACAAAAAGATGTATTTGTCTGTTTGTTTGGCATTTCATCATGTTATGAAGCTTTTAACAAATTCCTGATTATTGCGTCCGTATCGATCGGTTTATTTATTTATATTCGTTTGTTTATTTATATATTTATTTATCCAAGTTATTTTCTTAGAGTGAGCTCAAATCTGATTTGCAAACAATATTTAATAGACACGTCAAAACAACAACAGCAACAACTTATATTTTTCTCAACTGCTGACTTATTATTATTGAGCATATCTTTGACACAGAGACAGTTGCTTAACACAACAGTAGATTAGCATTTCTAATCTGCACGAAAGCGCATTTATTGTGGCAGATACTGTCTTCTGATTTAAAGACTTTAACACATATCGTCTCTATTTCAAAGAAGAGCGACTATATTGAAAACCTGTCATTTGCTCAGCTGTTAAACTTTTTAAACCGGTGGGAAATTATAAGGAATTCATTTTATATATTGCGCATAATGAGGCGCTATTTAGAATTATTCTCGTTGGCTCGGTTGGTGCCAGTTTTAAAGACTAAAAGATTCTTTTGCAGTAAACATTGAAAAATTGAGTTGAGTTCATGGAAACTAACCCATTGTTTCGAAGCAGTTGGGTTGATGCTATTTAGCTTGGGCTTAGGCCTGCTTGAATAAATTTATAACCAGGGTTTTTCCAGTCATAGTCACCCTGCATTGATTTTAGGCATAGTATATTTGGGATAGCATTCTTCACTGCATCTTTCCCTTTTTAAGGCGATAGAATGTAATTTGAGGGCTACTTCTCTACTATTCCTACCAGGTCGAGCGAATACTTATAGGCTCTCACGTTAGCTTGTTGTTATTATCGTTTAGTCTCTGATCAACCCTAATCGACCAGATCTATAATGAAAGCTATTTCAACCGTGCGTATCTCGTCCATTTTTTCTGACATAATGTAATTACAACTTCGTTATCCAACGAACCAGTTCTTTCTTTTTAAGGCTGTAGAAGTGTGATCTAATTGAAATTTGGTTGCTATTCTTACCAGGCAAAGCAAGCACATAGAAGTCCCCTCGTGTGTCGGTGGTTGCAGAATAACTCGAGTTTTTAAGTCTACTTGTACTACAGCACGAAACCGCTACAAGTAACAACTGAACGATACTATACAGTATTGGGAAAACTTCCATGCGTAAAAAGCTGCAATGAAAATATTCTCGACGTGTAACTACATTTCAATCTGGCATCATTTATTATAAAATATAATAGTCGAACCAGAGCACAATTGAACAAGGTGGAGGAGTTAAATTTGAATGCATATAACCCATTTACTATTTCATTATATTTCGTGATCTTCACAGAAGGAGCCCGGGGTGCCACGTGTCAAACGTAGATTGGTTTTCAAATACTATATATAATCTTATCTCTCCTCCCTCTCGCTCTCTCACTTACACACACACTCTCTGTCTCTCTCTCTATATATACATATATATATATAGAGAGAGAGGGAGAGAGAGTGAGAGAGAGAGAGGGGGAGGGAGGGAGAGAGCAGGCGTGCAAACATATTACATACATGTTTGCGCATATGCATACATATCTATATATAACAACGACAACGACCACAACAACAACAACAACAACAACAATAATAATAATAATAATAATGATAATAATAATAATAATAATATATATATATAGTTGCGTTTGCATAAGTACATTTTGGTAAAATGGTAGAAGTAAACAAGCTTTACATCTAACCACTTAGACATTACATAGTTCATCGCTTCTTCTTTTGAACTGATGTCTTCGTCTTATTTCTCTGTTCATTTCTTCTATTAATTATCTGCAACATGACTGTGATAAATTACCTTACAGGCACTATTTTTTAGAATCTTACAACTCTGTATGATGCTTTTAATTTTTTTTTTCTTTTGTTCAAATTTCAGCTTATAAAAACATATTTTTCAGTAAACCAGACAATGTCAGATGGAATAGAAAACTACTATACGGTAGTTGCATCTCTGATAAGTTTCAATCTACATCAATATTGATGTGAAGTTGATACTAGCGAAATGACTGAGCGGACAAAACATGGCTAGGAAAGAAGTTTCGTATCAAAGTAAAACATAGTTATTTAGTTTAAATTTCCAAATTTCATGCTCAAATTCCGTATTGGTTAATTTATCCGGAATCTATAAAACAGATACATTTCGCTCTCTTTCTCTCTCTCTCGCTCTCTCTCTCTCTCTCTCTCTCTGTCTCTCTCTCACTCTCTCACACACACTCACACACTCGCGCACACATACAGGCACGCATGCACAAGCATACAGGCGCGTGCACACACACACACACACACACACACACACACACACACACACACACATATACAATCATTAGAAGCTGACGATGGAATATGTTAATTGCGTAGTATCATAGCACAAAGCCATTCTAGTACCTTACACCTAAGCTTGTTTGAACATTTCATTTCTACGAATTACACTAAAAAGTCAAGATATAAAAGTACCTTAAATAGATAAGGTAATTAAATGAGATGTTGTCGCGAGAATACCCTTTCTAGCGTTATGTAGAAGGAAATGTTTCAGCTGCTAGGGCTAAGGATTGAAACCATGTCGCCTACAGCTTTAGTCCTTTCCCTCAACACCTGCTGTTTTCATTTTTGACAATCTCAAATATTCTGCGTTTAAACTGAAGAGAAAAGGGAAGGTTTTGACGTTCATTTTTATTCCAAGAGACATTATTACTGTGAAAATCATTGAAATAACTTTAGGCCAATATTGAAACCGAATTACAGTCTCATCTTAGTCGAGGGTTTACTTTTTGTTATGCTGTTTTTGCTACACAATAATCCATTTACAAATAGTCACTAAAGAGAAACTATATAGATTAGTAACCAGTAGAGAAAACATATGGAAGCATCCAGAGTATGGAGGTCATGACATGTTTATGTCTTTTCTCATGCAATTAGGACACCGGATAAAGTAAGCGAAATCACTGCAACCGGAAATCGAACCCGAATCTAAGTCTAGGTTTATCGGGAGCTTGTTACGTATACTCCGGCAGTCGCCACTAAAGGATATCGGGAAACTATAGAAACAAGTAAACACGCATATACGATCCAAACAAATGATAAATAAACGAGAAACAGAATTGAAATATAATCTTACCGTAATGAAATAGAGTTGAGTGGGGATTGCAGCTTTAAATAAGCAATGGTTGACTTAATTTACGAACTGTTGTCATGAATTATTGATTACCGCTATATTTTATGGCACTTTACGCCGTTTTATGGCGTTCATTCACGACACTTTATAGCATTCATTTACGGCACTTTATCAAGTAATGTTTACACCGTAGCTTTATAGGATAATATAGGATAATGTGAACATATAAATGAAGTAAATCACAAAATAAGAGAAAAATAAAAAGGAAGCAGAAAAATGAGAAAGGAGAAAACTCAATATATGAATTAGAAATTATTCTTCCCTGTGAGGAATGGAGTCTTATTTCCAATAACTCCTTTAGTTAATACTGTTGTAATA
This sequence comes from Octopus sinensis, assembly GCF_006345805.1. Classification (NCBI taxonomy): domain Eukaryota; kingdom Metazoa; phylum Mollusca; class Cephalopoda; order Octopoda; family Octopodidae; genus Octopus; species Octopus sinensis. The sequence continues at coordinate 76,753,247 of NC_042999.1, read as the reverse complement.
CTATTACTATTCCGGTTTAAAGTATATATATATATATATATATATATATATATATATATATATATATATATGTCCTTATTACAAATATGTCTGCTCTTTATAGAAAAATATCTTCATTCAAGAAAAATCCCTTCAATACAGATTGACATGAGACTTGGCGTATAAGGAGCAGTAGTATGAGAAATGAGAAGGAGGAGGATGGGGAAGTAGTGGGGGACAAAGAAAGAGAAAAGAAGGAGGCGGAAGAGAAAGAGAAGTGTGCTTGAGAGTTTCTAAGTGTGTGTGTTATTGCAGGAAGGACTAGATGTTAAAGAACAAAATCACCCAGATGATAAAGAATAAAAACTAGATGATAAAGAATAAAATCAACATTAGGTTGGTGTCAAGTGAAAAGGAAAGTAAAATGCAATCCCTTGGAGAAATCAACATGTGAAAGGAAAAGGGAGAGTTGACCGAGCTGCTAGAACTATTAGAGAAAGTGAAAATGAGAGACGGAGTGAAAGTGTGTGTATGTTTGTGTGAATTAGAGAGAGAGAAAGAGAAAGAGAAGGAAGTTGGAATAATCGCTTTGTCGATTGAACACATAGTGGCATAGAAAAGATTCTCACCACTCGGGATCAGAGACTCATTTGCCGTTTCCCTCCATCTTAATTAATAGGTATCATAGGACCGACAACTTTTGCGCACCTTCACACTTACGTCCGGAAACAATTGCCCACTTCTTGACTCCTTCTTGCTTCATCTTTGAAAATCAAAGAGTATTTTCAGGATCAGTTCAGTTATATCAAGTTTAATATATAAAGGCATTATAAAAAATAAAAACCATATATGAGACAAAGTTTATATGGAGAATGCTTCATTCATATGAAACGGCAGAGAGTTAGAGGAGATGTATTTTTTTTTTACCACGGTCATTTCCCTGTTAATTTGTAGAAAATTTGTATAAAATCACTCTCTATCATCTGAAAAAATGGAAGCAGACATGCATAAGGTAATGCGATCCTGTATAGCTTAAAAAAAAGACGATTTCAGAACAGAATAAATGACTTGACTATAATTCTTCTGGATCAGGTCCTCACCTCGCCACATTCTGTGTGGTGGCAAAAGAGGTAAAATTTTCGTTATAGAAATATAGAAATATTGATTCTGATCTTAAGTAAACAAATGAATAGTATGTAAGCAGTTGAACATTTCATAGACACCTGTATCCTTAACGCAGCTCGTAGACCGAGTGAACGCGACAGGATGTGTCAAGGCTAGATTGATGTTTAAATTGAATAGGTACAATTCTGGCAAGAAGGAGAGAAGAAACTAAAATACTGTTTTATTAGAATACTACATGGTATCGTCTTACTAAGAACTGAAGATATTATCTTGCTAAATTGGTTGAGAGAGCTAGATTGTCTTCTTATCAGTTGGTATTAGTACGGTTTAATATCTTCCTATAATGGTTTCAAGCCAGATTGCACGCATTATGTACTACTTGGGGCGGAGGGTATACAACAATAATTACTGTGACACATTTTCATGACTACTATACCTATGCTTATATGATGATGGTTGATAATTTCATATATATTGATACGTATATGCTTTCATGCATACTTGTAAGTGTTAGAGTGTACGCGTGTGTTTGTGTAGCAGAATATAGTAAGAAATTATATCCAGTTCTGAATGTTTGTGTATAGCATCATGCAATTTTTTCTATATCCAAGTGAATAAAGACGATTCCCTTTTCATCGATTACTCTGATCATGAAAAGTGTTAACATATAATTCATAGCAATTCTTCTTTTTCTTTGACTCCGCCGGTTACGACGACGAGGGTCCCAGCTGATACGATCAACGGAACAGCTTGCTCGTGAAATTAACGTGCAAATGGCTGAGCATTCCACAGACACGTGTACCCTTAACGTAGTTCTCGGGAAAATCAGCGTGACACAGAGATGACAAGCTGACCCTTTGAAATACAAGTACAACTCATTTTTGCCAGCTGAGTGGACTGGAGCAACGTGAAATAAAGTGTCTTGCTCAAGGACACAACGCGTCGCCGAGTCGAACTCACAACCTTACGATCATGAGCCGAATGCCCTAACCACTAAGCCACGCGCCCTCACTTCATAGCAATTAGTGTTGGGTTAAAACATGATATATACATGCATGAATACACACATGCATACATACATAATACATTCATACATACTTACAAACGTAAATGCATAAATACATATACAAATGCATAAATACATACGTAAGTGCATAAATACATACATACACACACACATATATGTTTATATGCACTCATACATACATATGTATATTTATACATATATCTAAGCTTGACCAATTTCACTGTTGCATTGAAAAGTTTATACGATAAGTTGCTCAGGATGTGGACAAAACTGTATAGGACAAACAAGTATGTCCCTGAGACAGATAACTACACTGCATAAGGAGCATATTCGTTTCCCAAGATATAGGCCGGTACTTTTGAGTGAACACAGAGAGATGTATGAAGAATCTTCAATCAACATTCACAATTTTCCCCATCTACCAATGTCAGGAAACAATCTCTATACAACAACAATTAAATAAAGAGAATATATTCATTGGGAAACACAAACCGCCCTTGAATATGAATTCATAACCAATTTTGGGTTTTGTTAATATCTTAATTAATGAACGCATAAGCAACTTTATACATATTTTATTTCACTATTTTAATTCACGAATTTATAACTTCGTAATACAAATACCACAAATTTACCCTTACCCCTAAAGGGTACCTCCCCAAAAAGTGCAATCACCTCCCCTGTCTCGAATAATAACAATCATTAATTGCTAGATTTTCTTCTGCCAAAGTTGACTTGACTTTTCATGCTTTCGGGGTCGATAAATTGAGTACTAGTTTAACGCTGGGGTCGATATATTCGACTTAACCCTCCCTTTAAATTTTTGGTCTTGCACTAGAATTTGAAGCCATTATATTATTCAGCAGTCCTTTATATGTTTGTATATATGAATATTCGTAGGTTCAATTTCTCTAAGACAAATGTTCGTAACATTATCTACATCGAATATAGAGACGTAATGTTCTTTTGAATAAGCGACAACATTAAAATCCCAATTCTGTTAATGTGTATGTGTGTGTGCGTATGCACATACACCACACGCCCACACACTCACATAGATGCTTATTGTATTAGTCTGCAATAAGTTTCATTTCATCACGTGACCTTTGTAGTGCAATGAGAATCAAACTTACAAATAACAAATAAGGACCTACCTTGAATACAGTGAAGGCCTTATTCATACTGATACTTACATTCGTGAGTGTTCAAACTCTGCATAATAGCTGTGTGAGCGATCAATTGGACACACACACGCACGCACGCACGTACGCACACACACACACACACACACACACACACGCGCGCACACACACACTTAGTACATGTCTATCGAAACCGGGCCAAATGAACACTGTAAGTCACTGTCAACCTTTTCCTTGAAAAATGTAACTTTGATATCCTACTTAGATGTATTGGATAACATCTATGTTTGTATACGACTGTCTTCATATATGACTGGTTTTATATATGACTCTCTATATAAGACATAAAACAAAATACTTTATTCAATATACGTACATATACACGTGCCTGTGTGTACGAGCGAGCTTGTGTGTCTATTTACACATATGCACGCTCCTTCATAAACATATATAAGCACCAACACACAAATGCTTACACAAATACAGAGAGAGAGAGAGAGAGAGAGAGAGAGAGAGAGAGAGAGAGAGAGAGAGAGAGAGAGAGAGTGACAGACAGAATATTGACAATAACAAAAGTTAACCATAAAAATTGAGATTTCACCCGGAAATTCCATTGCTTTCTTATGCAGAATATTCTTATATATAACTTACAGTCCTATAAACTTAAAACCAAGAAAATATATATTCCGAACCCCCCTCACACTCACAAACACACATCACATCCACCTTGCCCTTCCTCAGAGTATTTCTTTTTGTTTCTTTTTATAGCTCTGCTGGCATCTGTTTTATGAGAATAGTTTGCTTACTGAGAGAAGTTAGATAATCACATAGAGATAATCACAGTTTATAGATGTCTATTGTATTGATTAGTTTTGATATTTCTGGCTATGCTCCAACAATAAATACAATGATTGAGTATTGATGTTTCGAGTTGTGTTTCTTATATTATAAATCAGCTTTTGCAAGATGACCATTTCCTCCCGCCCTGCTTCTCAACACCAACACCAATACCAACACAGATACAATCATCAGAATCACTACTGATCACATCAATACAGCATCACTTCATCATCACCATCATCATCAATATCAGTATCTATACTATTGCCACAACATCAACATACTCATTCTCTGATCAATGCTATTGTATAATGTACTGCAGTCAGCAATTTGCCAATGGATACTAGAGATTTTTGTCTTCGATAGAGAACCCCATTGTATTTTATTATATAAGATTCTATAGAAATGCAATAAAGAATGGTATTTAAGACCTCACACTCATACACATTCACACGCATGTCTCTGTATAATATACACATACATACACAACACAAAACACACACACATATACACAGACATACATTGATTCACACACACACACACATTTTTATATTTGTACACATACACATATAAGCACAAAAACACATATCCACAACATACGTTTATGTTTATATATAACCAAACTGTTATATGGATACTTAGAGAATGTTATTGTACTTTTCAGTAAATACTCTGTGTGTGTGTGTGTGTTTGTGTGTCTCTGTGTCTGTGAGTATTATTGAAAATTGTTATGTTTTAGTCTCTGAAAATTTTTATAATTAAAATTAATCCCTCATGTTTCGGTTCGAATAAAATTTCTAATATAGTAAATGTGAAAAATCAATCCGAATCAACATTAAAAATTGTGATTATTTGTTGTTTTCAATAATGCATATTTAAAACTAAAGCTATAATGCCCACGACATTTTACTGAGTGTCTGACGTTGGCGAAGAAAAGGAGGAAGGTATATTATTATCGTGGCTTTAGCTCGAATGCTTGCAACACTGTTGTGTTAAACTCATGCCTGTCATGCAGGAATTTGGTCGAAGAAGCCAGTGAACCAGAACAAATAACACAAGTCATCCCGCGTGGCGCTCTAACAGCTCTGCCCATTCGCCTCTTGCTGTTTTGATGAAATTTATCTCACAGTTAAGCTTAACACTGACGGAATCTTGGTCTAATCACGATGGAAATTCACTCAGAAATTGCAGTATTATCTTTTATCTTTTACTAGTTTCAGTTATTAGATTGCGGCCTTGCTGGGCACCACCTTGAAGAATTTGTAGTCGAATGAGTCGATCCCACAACTTATATTTTTAAAGCTTTGTACTTATTGTATCAGTCTCTTTACCCAAACCACTAAGTTACGGGGATGTAAACACACCAACAGCGGTTGTCAAGTGGTGGTGGAGAGAAACATAGAAAGATACACACACACGCGTGTATATATATATATATATATATATATATATATATATATATATATATATAAATATATATACATGACGGGCTTCTTTCGGTTTCCGTCTACCAAATCCATTCACGAGGCTATAGTAGAAAACACTTGCCGAAGGTGCCACGCAGTGTGGCTGAACACGGAACCATGTGACTGAACCCGGAGCCAAGCTACTCACCTGACGGCCACGAGAAACTTTACCGGCAATAGAACAGAGTCCTGTCCATAAGGAATCCTATCAGCGCTATGGCAGTCAGAGTTGAGCATGGTTCGAATAAATCATTCATTCTTTGATTCTTTCGTTTTTTTTCTTTTACCGTCATTAAACAATGTTTTCAGTCGATATAATCCATCTTATTACTTTATGTGGTACTTGGTTCATCGTTCGTTTACCTGCATATCGCAAACAATACAAGCAGACGTACATACCGCTGAGTGTTTCAGCTCAAATGTCGCAGGTTGCAACACATGGTGATACATGTGTGTTTATGTATGTATGCGCATATACATTTAGATATACACAGATATATATATATATATATATATATATATATATATATATATATATATATACACTATAAAGTTATATCTTGAGTGACAACAACACTCAAGATATACAAAGGACTAGAAATAGAAGTGCTCCAATGAGCTGTATACACTTTTTTTATCCAAGGGGAGGCAATAGGAGCAACAACCACAGGAACACCACAAAATTCAAAGATAGACCAAACACATGCAAATCTTATATATGGAAACTCTCTTGCATAAGACCAGTGAGTTTATATCTAGACTTAGGTGGCGTGCCTTCTTTGTTGATAAGTCCAGAATCTTGAAGACGAAGGACGAAACCATGAGGACCAGCATTACCAACCAAACTGAGGATACGGAATCTTATAATTTAAAGTCATATA